>NW_027206020.1:0-200000 GCF_024711535.1 Dipodomys merriami
AGGAATCCCCAGGGAGGGGGCATCAAGCAACACCATTGAAAAGGGACATTTTGTAGACAGGGAAGCAGGAGGGACCAGGGACAGAATCCGGGACACAGAAGGATCCGCTCCTTCTCATTCTCGGGCTGGAGAGTCTGTCTCCCCCTGGATTTGACAAGATGCAGGTCATCAGTGACCTTGACTGGTTTCTGGAGTGGTTGGAAGAGGAGAACGAGTTGGAGGCTGTAAGTTGGGTAACTGCTTAGGAGGATTTTGTTAAGACTGACAGGATAGGAGCTGGTGGGGACTGGGCTTGAGCGGTGCTAGTGATGGTAGTGGTAGTGTGTTCACCAGTAGACGGGGATGATTGTCAGAGAACAGGTCTCTGCAGGGCTGGCGGAGCATTCTATCCTTGCAGGAACATTCAGCCTCTGGGCCGGGTAACCTCTATGTTAGGAACCTGGGTTCACCCAAAGTATTTCAATGGCATATTGCCCTTTAAAAGGAGGACAGTAAAAGTAAAATAGGGGTTTGTCCTCAGCCCAGAAAAGTTGGGAGCATGACTTGTACTTCTTACCAGACAAATACTCCCAAGACCTCTTTACAGAAAGACCTGAGTGAGAATGAAAGTTTTCTTCATTTAAGAAATTTCTCTTGACACCAAAAAGGCCCCTATTAATGTAAGGAGTTAGTACCCTTACCTCCAAACTCAGTCCTGTTCAGAGGATCTGGCATCTTGAAGTTCCAGAGGGAAACACCAGCTTTGTGTTTAGGATGCACTCCATCTCCTGCCCCAGAGGAAGGCAGATGGAGTCCAGCCTGCAGACGCTTATGCTGGTGCTTCTTGGACAATGCAGGTGGTCCACAGAGCTGCCTATTAGGCTGGCTGCTGATGTATAACAGAGGCGTTTTGATTTGTATTGTTTGTAGCTGTTGGACTTTCTAGAGTCTGCAGTTTTGAAGTGTCTGTGTTCTAGTGGTCCAGCTGATTGGGTGACTTTGCTAGTAGCATGCAAAGCTTAGTCCCCTTGTCTGGACTCAGACCTTTCTCCCTCTCAGGCACAGGCTCTGCTGACAGCCTGCCAGGAATAAGAACAGGGACAGGGAGAGGAGAGAGTCTGTGCCTTTTGGACTGATGTAAGTAAATCAGGCAGCCACATACATACATACATACTACATACACACATACATATATACATACAAGCTTGTCTGAAGTTCAAGCTTCAGTTAGGTAAACCAGTACTTCCTGGGGGTCCTTGTTCTTGGGTCAGCAGTGATCTTCTAGGTCTTCTTGTGTCTGTTTTTCAGATCAGGAAAATGATGCTCACAGTGACTTTCTGCGAAATCTGAGTATGCTTTAGCAAACCATGACTAAGGTCGTGCTGTGTGTCAGGTGTGCTTCAGCAAAGTTAATCTTACTTGGTCAATCTCATGATCTTGGGAAACTACCACCATCCTGTTCACTGATGAGAACCTTTCTCCAGGCTCACCTGTGCAGCCTGCCAGATCTCCAGGTCTTCTCCGTCTTCTTTCACTTTGGGTTCCTTCAGTGTTCTTGGCCCATCAGGTATCCTGCTATCCCAGTGGTTATTTCTTTCTTTCTTTTTATTTTTTTGCCCGACCTGGGACTTTTTTTTTTTTTTTTTTTTTTTTGGTCGGTCGTGGGGCTTGAACTCTGGGCCTGGTCACTGTCCCTCAGCTCTTCAGCTCAAGGCGAGTGCTCTACCACTTGAGCTACAGCGCCACTTCCGGTTTTCTGGTGGTTTATTGGAGATAGGATTCTCATGGTCTCTCCTGCCCAGGCTGGCTTTGAACCGTGATCCTCAGATCTCAGCCTCCTGAGTAGCTAGGATTACAGGCGTGAGCCACCAGCGCCCAGCCCGACCTGGGACTTAAACTCAGGGCCTGGGCACTATCGCTGAGTTTCTTTTGCTCAAGGCTAGAGCCACAGCGCCATTTCCAGCTTTTTCTATGTGGTACTAAGGAATCAAACCTAGGGCTTCATGCATGCTAGGGGAGCACTCTACCACTGAGCCACCTTCCCAGGCCCCTCCCAGTGTTTATTTTTGCCATATTCCTATACCTTTCCTCCCTGCCTGGCTGCCCAGCAGGAATAGAAGCCTCTGGAAGGTAGGCTTTTGTTCTGGCCATATCCTACAGGTTCAAAGCAAGTGCTGAGTGCGTGAGTAACTTTCTCTTACTTTTGTGTAGGTGGTGAGGGTGGGAGCTGGGTGGGATGTTGTCTGCCTTCTGAGTATGTGCTTTGTGCTTCATGTAGGTGGTGAGGGTGGGAGCTGGGGGGGTGTTGTCTGCCTTCTGAGTATGTGCTTTGTGCTTCATGTAGGTGGTGAGGGTGGGAGCTGGGGGGTGATGTCTGCCTTCTGAGTATGTGCTTTGTGCTTCATGTAGGTGGTGAGGGTGGGAGCTGGGGGGGGTGAGGGTGGGAGCTGGGGGGGTGTTGTCTGCCTTCTGAGTATGTGCTTTGTGCTTCATGTAGGTGGTGAGGGTGGGAGCTGGGGGGGGTGAGGGTGGGAGCTGGGTGTGGTGAGGGTGGGAGCTGGGGGGGTGAGGGTGGGAGCTGGGGGGGTGTTGTCTGCCTTCTGAGTATGTGCTTTGTGCTTCATGTAGGTGGTGAGGGTGGGAGCTGGGGGGTGATGTCTGCCTTCTGAGTATGTGCTTTGTGCTTCATGTAGGTGGTGAGGGTGGGAGCTGGGTGTGGTGAGGGTGGGAGCTGGGTGTGGTGAGGGTGGGAGCTGGGTGTGGTGAGGGTGGGAGCTGGGTGTGGTGAGGGTGGGAGCTGGGTGTGGTGAGGGTGGGAGCTGGGTGTGGTGAGGGTGGGAGCTGGGGGGGTGAGGGTGGGAGCTGGGTGTGGTGAGGGTGGGAGCTGGGGGGGTGAGGGTGGGAGCTGGGTGTGGTGAGGGTGGGAGCTGGGTGTGGTGAGGGTGGGAGCTGGGGGGGTGAGGGTGGGAGCTGGGTGTGGTGAGGGTGGGAGCTGGGGGGGTGAGGGTGGGAGCTGGGTGTGGTGAGGGTGGGAGCTGGGTGTGGTGAGGGTGGGAGCTGGGGGGGTGAGGGTGGGAGCTGGGGGGGTGAGGGTGGGAGCTGGGGGGGTGAGGGTGGGAGCTGGGTGTGGTGAGGGTGGGAGCTGGGGGGGTGAGGGTGGGAGCTGGGTGTGGTGAGGGTGGGAGCTGGGGTGGTGAGGGTGGGAGCTGGGTGTGGTGAGGGTGGGAGCTGGGGTGGTGAGGGTGGGAGCTGGGTGTGGTGAGGGTGGGAGCTGGGGGGGTGAGGGTGGGAGCTGGGTGTGGTGAGGGTGGGAGCTGGGTGGGGTGAGGGTGGGAGCTGGGTGTGGTGAGGGTGGGAGCTGGGGGGGTGAGGGTGGGAGCTGGGTGTGGTGAGGGTGGGAGCTGGGGGGGTGAGGGTGGGAGCTGGGTGTGGTGAGGGTGGGAGCTGGGTGTGGTGAGGGTGGGAGCTGGGGGGGTGAGGGTGGGAGCTGGGTGTGGTGAGGGTGGGAGCTGGGGGGGTGAGGGTGGGAGCTGGGTGTGGTGAGGGTGGGAGCTGGGTGTGGTGAGGGTGGGAGCTGGGGGGGTGAGGGTGGGAGCTGGGGGGGTGAGGGTGGGAGCTGGGGGGGTGAGGGTGGGAGCTGGGGGGGTGAGGGTGGGAGCTGGGGGGGGTGAGGGTGGGAGCTGGGGGGGTGAGGGTGGGAGCTGGGGGGGGTGAGGGTGGGAGCTGGGGGGGTGAGGGTGGGAGCTGGGGGGGTGAGGGTGGGAGCTGGGTGTGGTGAGGGTGGGAGCTGGGGGGGTGAGGGTGGGAGCTGGGGGGGTGAGGGTGGGAGCTGGGTGTGGTGAGGGTGGGAGCTGGGGGGGTGAGGGTGGGAGCTGGGGGGGTGAGGGTGGGAGCTGGGTGTGGTGAGGGTGGGAGCTGGGGGGGTGAGGGTGGGAGCTGGGTGTGGTGAGGGTGGGAGCTGGGTGGGGTGAGGGTGGGAGCTGGGGGGGTGAGGGTGGGAGCTGGGGGGGGTGAGGGTGGGAGCTGGGGGGGGTGATGGGAGCTGGGGGGGGTGAGGGTGGGAGCTGGGGGGGTGAGGGTGGGAGCTGGGGGGGGTGAGGGTGGGAGCTGGGTGTGGGTGAGGGTGGGAGCTGGGGGGGTGAGGGTGGGAGCTGGGGGGGGTGAGGGTGGGAGCTGGGTGTGGTGAGGGTGGGAGCTGGGGGGGTGAGGGTGGGAGCTGGGGGGGTGAGGGTGGGAGCTGGGTGTGGTGAGGGTGGGAGCTGGGGGGGTGAGGGTGGGAGCTGGGTGTGGTGAGGGTGGGAGCTGGGTGGGGTGAGGGTGGGAGCTGGGGGGGTGAGGGTGGGAGCTGGGGGGGGTGAGGGTGGGAGCTGGGTGTGGTGAGGGTGGGAGCTGGGGGGGTGAGGGTGGGAGCTGGGGGGGTGAGGGTGGGAGCTGGGTGTGGTGAGGGTGGGAGCTGGGTGTGGTGAGGGTGGGAGCTGGGGGGGTGAGGGTGGGAGCTGGGTGTGGTGAGGGTGGGAGCTGGGTGGGGTGAGGGTGGGAGCTGGGGGGGTGAGGGTGGGAGCTGGGGGGGTGAGGGTGGGAGCTGGGGGGGTGAGGGTGGGAGCTGGGTGTGGTGAGGGTGGGAGCTGGGGGGGTGAGGGTGGGAGCTGGGGGGGTGAGGGTGGGAGCTGGGGGGGTGAGGGTGGGAGCTGGGGGGGTGAGGGTGGGAGCTGGGGGGTGTTGTCTGCCTTCTGAGTATGTGCTTTGTGCCTCATACTGCCCCACCTCCTACTGCACCTCGTGAATCAGTCGTATATTTATGCCCCATATGTCTGTGTTATCTCCAGACATCCTTGCTTTTCTTTGTGGAATAGAAACATTTACAAAACATTGAAAATGGTTATAAAATCACAAAGTGCAATATAGTAAATTAATCTGCTGAAAACAGGGCACTCACATCCTGAGAACATTTTCTGTGGTGACAATGTCAGTTCAGCCTCTATGGCAGAGTGTAGTTGAGGTGCATTCCCATAAGTGATAATGGTATCTCAAAGTTGGAGGCTCTGGGCGGGTTCAGAAAAAAGCAACTAATACAATAAAAAAATGTATTTTACTCAACTGTAGAGGCCTGAAGGAATTACAATCCAGAGAAGTGTGCCTTATCAGCTGTTCAGGTGTAAGCAGAACAGTGCCTCAGAGTTTTGGAAATCAATTTTTTAATTATGTATTTATTTAGACAGTACTGTGGTTTGTTTGTTTGTTTTTTGGGTCCGGTCGTGGGGCCTGAACTCTGGGCCTGGGCGCTGTCCCCCAGCTCTTCAGCTCAAGGCTAGCGCTCTACCACTTGAGCCACAGTGCCACTTCCAGCTTTTTTCTTTATTGCTTATGTGGTGCTGAGGAATTGAACCAAGGGCCTCATGCATGCAAGGCAAGTGCGCTACCACTGAGCCACCTACCCAGCCCAGTACTGTGGTTTGAACTCAGGGCCTCATGCTTACTAGGCAGGTGCCTACCATACCCACAGCTTACTGGGGATTTAATCCCAGCCTGAGTCTGAATCCATCATAGGATCCCTGAATCGGAAATGTGGGTGATCCGCTTGAAGTTTATTAAGGGTTGTTCTGTTCTAGGGACTGGTGTAATTAGGAATGAACTAGTAAGTTCTGACAGCTTTTCATGAGGTTGTTCAGCTAATAGTGACCATGGAACCTTGTGCAAGCTCCATCAATAGCAGGTGCCCTAACTGTTAAGGGCCACATGAGGTTGGTGTCTGCCACAAGCATCTTGTCAGCTCCCTGGACACTTGCTTCTTCAGATTTCTGCCTTTTGAGGTTTGGTGTGTGTGGGGCTCTCAGACTGTGAGAGCCTGTTGCCTATGTATACCAGTGGTGTGTGAGCAGAAGATGGTATTCTGATGAGCGTGTTCATCACTGCGGTGTCCCTTAGTAGAAAGCAGATTATCTACCTCAGGGAATGACCTGGAGTCAAGTTTATTATCTTTGCATTTGCTTGTTGTAATACAATTTTCTCATATGAATACTCCAGGGGATTACTTTTTTCTTTCATAATTTGTTGAAATTTTATTTTTATTAAAATCCATCTAAGCTTCTGCAGAGTCTCACATAATAATTTGTTTAAATCTCTAGTTCTAAGATAGTAGTGGCACAAGCAGTAAGCAGTGAATAATTGTTGGTTGAAGAGAAAGTTGGTTTGGGGGTTGAGGCTGAAGCCTTCTGGTTCAACAAGAGTTGGAATTCAGAGGAATGAATCATAGGGTTTGAGAGCTGAAACTATTTGGGATCACAGAGTTCAACCAAGATTTTACTGTCACTGAAACCCTATGAAAACAACTTGTTGCATAACCTTTCGGTTGGCTTTTGGAAGTCTTCCGAGGAAACCTCTGTCAGGAGTTGGCTCACCAGCTGTCCTTTGGCACTGATGCCACAGTGCTACCAGGAATAGAGACGTCAACTTCTACTCCAGAAATGTTTTCTCCTCTTTCTTGGTGCCATGTAGTAGATGATTTTCGCCCACATGCAGATGAATGGGTGGCATATTTGATCATTCCACAGCAAAGCTTTCTGTTCTTTCATTTCATCCCCCTGATGAAACTGTGTAAGGGCATTGATCATGCTTCCAGAGAGTGGTATTGTATGGGCCACCCCGCCCCTACTCACTTGCAGCTCCCCATGTGTCACTCACTTTCAGCCGTGTATGCCATGGGCCTGGAGACGATGGACTGCGGTGGATTGTAGGTCTGTTTGTCCCTGCAAGGCCTGGCTAGAGCAGATAGGCTATGCCTTTTCCTCAGCAGTGAGTTTAAGTGTGCGAACTTGCACAGGGACTCCACAGACACTGCGAGGCTTGGAGCAGGGCAGGGCAGTGCTCTGTGGACATAGGCTGTCAGGTGCTTCTTCCCATCCCATCTGAGAATTGATCCAGATGCTTTCCTGCTCTTATTGGCTCTTGAAGGAAGCAAAGCAAATTGCAAGTAGGATCAAATTACATCTAAATGATCATCTTTTCAGAGTACTCTGGGAAGACATGCAGAACTTAAAGGCAGGACAGGAACTGAAGGAAAAGCAGTTCGGCAGTCCCCCTAGATGTCTGGATTGTCTGTCGCTTGTTTTAGAGCTTTTTTTTCCCCTACCTAGAATGTTCCCTAGGTCCACTTGCAATTGGTTCCTGTTCCCTGTGCCATGGCAGTCTGCATTCTTCCTCTGGATGCCCTTTTCAGACCCTTTATTTTTTTTTTTTTAATTTTTTATTTTTTTGGTCGGTCGTGGGGCTTGAACTCTGGGCCTGGGCGCTGTCCCTCAGCTCTTCAGCTCAAGGCGAGCGCTCTACCACTTGAGCTACAGCGCCGCTTCCGGTTTTCTGGTGGTTTATTGGAGATAGGAGTCTCACGGTCTCTCCTGCCCGGGCTGGCTTTGAACCTCGATCCTCAGATCTCAGCCTCCTGAGTAGCTAGGATTACAGGCGTGAGCCACCAGCGCCCGGCAGACCCTTTATTTTTTGTGGTCACATCCTGGTCAGTCTGCACCGGTGCCACAGATATCACTAGAGATGAACTTTGGATTGTTTCCACTTTTTGACAGTGACTCCAACTGTTAGCAAAATGTCTTTGTGTTTCTCATAGGTAGATT
This sequence comes from Dipodomys merriami, assembly GCF_024711535.1. Lineage (NCBI taxonomy): Eukaryota > Metazoa > Chordata > Mammalia > Rodentia > Heteromyidae > Dipodomys > Dipodomys merriami. Next base: position 7,605 of record NW_027206020.1, read on the forward strand.
CCTAGGAATTCATATGAGCTTTGAAATGGAGTTTAAGACAAAGACAAACATTATCAATATGTTGGTGAAGATGGTTCATGTGGTTTCTCATGGCTTGCCTTGAGGCTCTCTCTGGGATGTGTGCTCCTTTTACTTCCAGGATGAAATACCATGGCATAATGTCCACCAAAGGGGACAATCAGGCCCTGTACCTGATGCATCCCTTTGCACAGATGTTCTCTCTCAGTACCTGCTTTTTCCTATTCATCATAAGAGGAATCAATGAAGTAGAGTTGGGCATATTTAAAAAATCCACATTTTGCTGGGCACCGGTGGATCACACCTGTAATCCTAGCTACTCAGGAGGCTGAGATCTGAGGATTGCAGTTCAGAGCCATCCCGGGCAGGAAAGTCCGTGAGACTCTTGTCTCCAATTAACCACCAGAAAACTGGAACTAGCACTGTGGCTCTAAGTGTTGGAGCACTAGCCTTGAGCACAAAATCTCAGGGATAGCACCCAGCCCTGAGTTCAAGCCCTGTAACAGAAGAAGGAGGAGGAGGAGGAGGTTAGGAGGAGGAGGAGGAGGAGGAGGAGGAGAGGGAGAAGGAGAAGGAGAAGGAGAAGGAGAAGAAGAAGAAGAAGAGGAAGAGGAAGAGGAAGAGGAAGAGGAGGAGGAGGAGGAGGAGGAGGAGGAGGAGGAGGAGGAGGAGAAGAAGAAGAAGAAGAGGAGGAGGAGGAGGAGAAGAGGAGAGGAGGAGGAGGAAGAGGAAGAGGAGGAGGAGGAAGAAGAGGAGGAGGAGGAATAAGAAGAAGAAGAAGAAGAGGAAGAGGCAGATAAAGAAGAAGAAGAAAGAAGACAAAGACAACCACATTTTGTCTACAAAACCACATAGGTACTTACCTTTTGAGTTAGAAATTCCACTTCTAGGGATCTGCCCAGAAGACATACCTTAATAACATGAAACTATGTGGCACGGCCTTAATATCCAGGTGCAGGACAGGGCTGGAGAGTGTCCAGTGGGACCATAGCAGTGGATGGCTTGTGGCGAGTTCCAGGATATGACCTGGGCAAGCGCTACAGAATGCCTGGTGTGCTGCCCTTATATGAGAACACACATACTGGCCACATATGTGTACAAGGAGAGACAGGAACCTAGGAGAAGAATGGGGGGGGCCTGAGGAAAGGGTACCGGGCTGGTAGCCCAGTGCTTCTCTGAGTACACTTTCAGAATGGCCTGACGCTTGGAACCACAAACATTTCACATGGATAATATTTCATGAAATAGATAACTTGTATCAGCCATGACCTGGAAGAGCCCATACAGAAATCACACTGGAACATGAGTCACAGCAAGACAGCTGGAAACCTAGACTTGTGTTCTGTAGGGAAAGGAAAGGATTCATGAGATGTAGTCAGTCAGAAAAGACTGATGAAATGTAGTCAGTCACAGAAAGGGCTGATGAGATGGCGTCAGTCTGCTTCTTAGGGGTCAAGGTCAGCGTGGATGGAAAGAACATTATGTGTAGATAGGGGGGAATACAGGAGCAGGTCTGTTGTAGATAGCAGAATCCTTACCAATAAGGAAAGGACAATTAGGAGGTAGTGCTGACTGGGGTCAGGTATTAGTATGGCCCTGTGGTCTTTTGTACGTGCATGTCCAGGCATACAAGTAGAGGTGGATATTACACATTTTTGTCTTCGAGGCAGTGAACTCAGCAGCAGTGAGCATGCCCTCATATTTGGCATATAGAAAAGTTAGCAGGAGCCAGGTGTTGGGGACCCACATCTGTAACCCTTGCTACTTTGATGGCTGAGATCTGAGGATTGCAGTTCAAAGCCAGCCTGGGCAGGAAACTCCTATGAGACTCTAATCCTCAGTTAACCACCAGAAAACCAGAAGTTGAGTTGTGGCTCAAAGTGGTAGAGTGTTATCCTTGAGCAAAAAGAGCCCAGGGACAGTGCCCAAGACTGGAATTCAAGCCCCTCAACTAACAACAACAAAAAGTCAGCAAGTGCTCAGGGAATACAACACTAGAGTCCCTGCAGGTCCCAAGAAGCAAGGATTACTCAGAATGGAGCATGTTGGAAGGTCCGGGAGCCAACCTGAGGAGCTCCTGATGGTCAAAACAAGAAAATAAATGAATGTAGAACACAGGATAAAATAAGAGCCTGTCATTCCCTCGTGACAGAAACAAATACGTGCAGAAGAGACCACTCCTCTGAGGGAAGCGTGCCAGTCAGTGACATGGAATGAGGTCACTAGGGTCCAAGGACAGGTGCTAAGAGTAGTGGACAGAGTGGAGGAGAAACAGGATATTTACCTTGTCTCAAAGTATCTCTTCCTCCAGTTGTTTATTTATTAAGAAGGGAAAATAGTAACTTTAGAGTAGAGAAAGGCAGCAGATACCTCCTTGCAGTGTGTGTATGTGGCTGGCTGACTTCGCCTGCTGTGGAACATGTCTCTATCTACATCACTGGTGTTCCTGCCGCAGACACAACTTAATGTCATCCAGGAGAAAACATCAGATCTCTTCCAGTGGCTGCCTACAGGACCCTGGCCAGCACCTTTCCACATGAGGAGAAAGGGAGTCTGAGCTTGAGATGTGCATGGAGAAGACGGAGGACCACAGTAAAGGCAAGGTGGAGTGCCGGCCAGGAGCTGGGACAGAGGGGTGACTGAAGAACTGCTGAAAGTCAAGCCCGTCTGTGGTGGGGCCAATGGTATTGCCCCCGTTCATTCCCTGGTGTCTATACTCGCCCTTCTAACCTCTCCCAGTGCAACCCACGCTCCTGCTTTCAGAAGTGGTTGATGATATACACAGGAATTCCTTATGTTCTTTTTCTTTTTCTTTTTTGGTGCAGATCCTGGAGCTTGAACTCAGGACCTGGCCACTGTCCCTGAGATCTTTTTGTTTAAGAATAGTGTTCTACCATTTGAGCCACTGTGCCACTTCTGGCTTTTTCTAAGTAGTTTGTTGGAGATAAGTCTCACGGCCTTTCCAGCTGGGGCTGGCTTTGAAACATGATCCTCAGATCTCAGCTCCCTGCCTAACTCGGATAACAGGCATGAGACACCAGCGTTTGATTCTTATATATATATATATATACTCATATATATATATATATATTTTACCTGATTAAAAATATATTAAGTCATTGTATAAAGGGGTTACAATTCCTCAAGTCATGCTTCTTGGTCATTGTCACCTCTTCTTTCTCTCCCATTCTCCTTCCCATCCCTACCCACAAGTTGTGAGCTTCATTTTTTTGCATAATGTACAATATAATGACTGGGTTTGTTTGCCCTTCCTCCATTCATGCCTGTATCCTCCTTTGCCCACCCTCTAAAACATGTTTCCACTTCTTGGTATTCGTTTTGATGCATGGTACATTAGTTATTCAGAGGCGTTATACTCCTGGATTCTTCTCATAAGTGCACCCTGCTTTAGTCAGTTTGTGTGCAAATGCATGGAGCCCTGTATATGGTATCTTACTCATGTTTTCTTTTCTTTTCTTCCTATCAGTCTCAAATTTCAAATAAAAATAGGGGAAGAAAACCTATGGCAGAGCATGAGTAGATCCTACAGAGTCAAGACCCCTTTCTGAGCTTCCTGCAGCGGGCTCTGTGGGCTCTTTGCTGAGGGAGGGTGTGAGACCGCTGTCTGTGAGACTTCATTTGCCACAGGCTAGTTTGCAGTTCCGCTTGCCTCTTCAGTGCAGCACTCTGCAGCTGACAGTCCATACCTGGGCAGGGTGGGCACAGGTCCGAAAACGGTTCCTCTGAGTGGAGGTGCTTCTCCTGGGAGACTAATGCAGAAGCTCTATGGGGGTCTGACTCCCAGCATGGCACAAGATGTGGTCATAATTTAGTTTCCTAGTGTAGTTTTTTGTTCTTTGGTTTTGGGTCCTTCCCTCCCCCTGAAGCATAGTGATAAATTTTTAAAAGTATAATCAAGTATGTTAGTATTTGCCTTTGTGTCTTTTGGGTGTTGAGTCCTATTTTAAAAACATTTGTTCTATTATCATATTCCTTAATTTCTCTTAGTAGTTTTGTGTTTTGTTTTTTACATTTAGCTGATTGATCTGAGTAATAGTCATTTTTGTTTGGCTTCAGGTTGGCCTAATGCTTTTCCATTTAGCTGGCTATTTGCCTCAGTGAGGGGTGTGCCCCGAGCCCTGGGATCAGGCATGCCAACCTCATCACTCTTCTTCGTCTTCGTCTTCGTCTTAGTCTTCTTCTTCTTCGTCTTCTTCTTCTTCGTCTTCTTCTTCGTCTTCTTCCTTCTTCCTTCTTCCTTCTTCTTCCTTCTTCTTCCTTCTTCCTTCTTCTTTTCCCTCCTCCTCCTCCTCCTCCTTCTCCTCCTCCTCCTCCTCCTCCTCCTCCTCCTCCTCCTCCTCCTCCTCCTCCTCCTTCCTTTGGGTAGGGTCGTGGGGCCTCTTCTTCTTCTTCTTTTTCTTCTTTTGGGTCGGGTCGTGGGGCCTGAACTCTGGGCCTGGGCACTGTCCCTCAGCTCTTCAGCTCAAGGCTAGCGCTCTACCAATTGAGCCACAGGGCTACTTCCTGCTTTTTTTCTTTTTTGCTTATGTGGTGCTGAGGAATCGAACCCAGGGCCTCAGGCATGCAAGGCCAGTGCTCTACCACTGAGCCACCTTCCCAGCCCTCTTCTTCTTTCCCCCCCACCCCTCTACGTCTTTTTTTTTTCTTTCAAATTCTTCATTGTGATTAAGTGATTACATAATTTCCCAAATTTCACAGTATTGTGGGATAGTGACACAGCAGATACTTCTAAGTGCCTGTGATTGTAACTCCTGCCCATAGTTTGTCATTTATGTAAAACAAAGGATTTTTGTCTAGACAGAGGATCCTACTGGGAGTATAATATCTCTTCCTTTCTAACCATGGTACCTTTCCTCTGTTAGCTGCTTAGAGCTTTGAGTACCTGTAGAACACACTGGTAGTGGTGGTTGGTGTTCTGCTCCTCTCCTTAGACTGTGTGTGGTAGCTCCTCAGGTGTGGAACTACTTGCCATGTCTTCATCTGGTGTAGCAGCTGACCCTCTCCCTAGTTCATGGAGGCCTGTGAAGTACCTTTGTTACGAACAGCCTGAGGACTTACTATCCTGTCCACCTTTTCTTACTCTCTGCTGCAGAGCTGTAGCTCTTCCTTCTCTCCTGGTATGCAATCTCACAGGTCTCCTTTAGCCAAGGCTCATGTATTCCAAGAGACAGCCTACTCTGACCACACTTTAGAATTACATTTGCTGTTTAATACCTCCTGCTTTTTTCAAAATGAATCCCCCACTCTCAGCCCCTGAGTCCCCATCTCTCAGCCCTTCAGCCTTTCAAGACTTTTTAGGTATGGTCTAGAGACTGCAAGATACACACAGTGGGGCTGGGAAGGTGGCTGAGTGGTAGAGTGCTTGCCTTGCATGCATGAAGCCCTGGGTTCTATTCCTTAGTACCACATAAGCAGGAAAAACCAGAAGTGGAGCTGTGGCTCAAGTGGTAGAGCACTAGCTTTGAGCTGAAGAGCTGGGACAGTGCTTAGGCCCAGAGTTCAAGCCCCATGACCGAGAAAAAAAAAAAAAGATATAACACAGTGCTGTAATGTTTTAACTGAATGCTTTTTGGGGGGGAGGGGGGAATGGGAAACTCCTTGATTTGTAGCATTTGCCTATTTCTGTCGTCTGTATTCTTATTTTCCATTTTAAGCAACAGTGCTGTCAGCTGGTTGAATTTCTGAATGTGGGATATCGGTGGGGCTAGTGTGCCACAGAGCCTGGGCATGAAGTCTGGTGGCTTTCCTCTCAGTCTGACACATGGACGGTCCTCAGGAGGCTCTGCCTCCCTTGGTGGGCAGTACTCACCTGTGTCACCAGTCTGCTCTCACTGTTGGCTTGAATACCGCCTGTGTGTGTCTTCAAATCATCCACTATTTACATATTTGAGATAGGATTTTGCTATGTAGCTCATGCTGACCTCCAACTGTGATCCTCCTACCCTCAGCATCCTGAGGGCTGAGATCATAGCTAGGCACCGCCTTGCTTGGCAGATCACCTATGTTTTTGTTTTGAGCAGGTATGGCCCTGCATTTCCCACATAAGAACTTCCTTGTGATTAGTAAAAGGTAGAAATTAGAAAGATTTTTATTGGAAGGCTGAGCGTGCAAGTGACCCATGCTTGGTCATGGTGCTAGTTTTACTAGAAACATTTCATGGGTTTGCGATGGCAGGTATGATCTGACAGTCATGCAACTCTCATCTGTAGTGTAGACTAGACCCTCTACCACTCACTTGTGTATGAGATGATGGAACAAGAATTCTTGAGTGCCTGCTATGACACATTTAGAGGCTGGGGATATGAGAGTAAATATAGAGAGCATACAGGCCTGGCCTTGCAGAGTGAGTGTATGCTCTGATGTGTCTGTGTCATTCAGTTGCCACACCTTTTGCCTTTTGACTGTCCTTGCCAGTTTTTCCTCTTTCAGACATCTGCTTCTCTTTGCTTCCATTATTATCTTACCCCAGTTTCTTCCACTGCTTCAGGTTTGAAATTCCTGCTCTGATGCAACTTGAGGTTTAGCTTTAGTGCTTAGATAATTGTACTTAAATAGTACTTAAATCATTTCTGCTTTCACTATTTCTTATAATGAAAAGGCAAGGACATTGAGTCTGTTGATTTGTACATTAGGAAAGGCAAATGTTTGAAGGTTGGTTTGGTGAAATGGCACTTTGTAAGATGGGTGTGGACTGTCACTGCTGAGTTTGCATCTGTGGTCCTGGTCTCCATGGCTGCTCACAGGGAGGGGAGTAGGTGGTGTGACGTTCTGTCTTCAACTTCCTCCCATTACCTTCTGGAAGCTTGGAGGCTCTAGGAGCAGGAGTCTGGTCATCAGCCTGCCCATGGTGTGGCTGTGTTGCTGGCTACCCAGGTGTCCTGTGGGGAAGAGGAGATGGAGGCTCAGCAAGGGGTGGGCTCCTGCAGGGGGAGGAGCTGGAGGACCCAGATGGAGCTGGACTATTGTGGTCAGCTGGGCCAGGAGCTTGGATTTAGGCCAGTGGACCTTCAGGCACCCATCTGCTCATCTTTCTGCCATGCTGGTTTGGGTTTCTGCTGTTCTAATTCTTTGCAAAATTAATTTGTCTTTAAACATCATTATTTTATTTACATGAGAAAATAACTGCTTTATTTATTTGGAATTTCTTACAGGACTCTGTAGAGATCAGAGTGTATAACACACAGTGCCAGGGGTTATGGGGCCTGAGGGGAGCTGGGGGAGTCACAGGGCACAGGCTGCCTGTGCTGAGACCCCACACAGACAGGTATGCTTACTCCTCCTGACCCCCCCCCCCCCCCCCCGCACAGCACTCCCGCCACTTTAGGTGGGGAACTCTTGGGCCCTTTCATTTGCATGGTGGCCACGACCTCTTCTTCATTCTCTCTACTGCCCAGCCAGCTGGTCGGTGTGAGGGATTCTTGCACATAAGAGTAAGTTGTCATGTAAATATATATGTTCCCTACTTTTTATGCAGTTACATCTTCAATTTTAATCTTTGAAGGTAATAGTTATGAGGAATAAACCTTAATCTGAGGTTGGATCCTTATAGATTACCTTTCTTCTTTTTTTGTTAATTGTTATTTTTATTTTTATTCATTTATTTATTTTTTGCCGGCCTGGGCGCTGTCCCTCAGTTCTTCAGCTCAAGGCTAGAGCTCTATCACTTGAGCCACAGAACCACTTCTGCCTTTTTCTGCTTATGTTGTGCTGAGGAATCGCACCCAGGGCCTCATCCATGCAAGGTAAGCACTGTACCGCTGAGCCATCTTCCCAGCCCCTAATTTTTATTTTTATTTTTTGAGAAAGTCTCACTTTGGAGTCCTGGGTGGCCTTGAACTCTTGAGCCTCCTGCCTCTACCTCCAGAGTGCTAGGATCACAGGCTTGAACCAGTTTGCCTAGTTAAATCTTAGAATTCAGGAGTCCTTGATTAATGTAATTTTTTACTGCTGTTGTGCTCCTGTTTTTTTTTTTTTTTTTTTTTTTTTTTTGTCAGATATGGGGCTTGAACTCTGGGCTTGGGTGCTGTCCCTCAGCTCTTCAGCTCAAAGGGAGCGCTCTACCACTGGGAGCCACAGTGCCACTTCCAGTTTTCTAGTGGTTTATTGGAGATAAGAGTCTCATGGACTTTCCTGCCTGGGCTGGCTCTGAACTGTGATCCTCAGATCTCAGCCTCCTGAGTGGCTAGGACTACTGGCGTGAGCCATCGGCACCCAGCTTCCTGTTAAGATTCTTAAAGAAGACATATCTTATTTGTGTTTGTCAGCCACCTGGCCAGGACTGGTACCAACAGCATCATGTTATAGGGAAAATACATCTTCCTATAAATCTTAAAGAAGTGCACAAACTAGGGACTGTACGATGAGTAGGAGAAAGTCAGAGACAATCAGTGATGCTGGTTCTAGTTAACATCTAGCCTTTTACTTGGATATTTATAATGAATGAAGCCTTCCATTCCTATAAAACAGAGTCATGGATCCTTGCCCAATTTCCTATTTTTTACTTCATGTCTTGAAGATAAACCCTAGGTCCTGAAGATGTCCAAATGAGTATCACTCCTGGCTTTCTGAAGTTGGGGGAACTCTCAGTCCCTTCGGTCTCTAGCAGGCGCGCTGTTAGTTGGCCACGGAAGCTGTCTTGGTGAGTGTCAGATTATGACTCCTATGCTCACACAATAGGAGAATGAAAACCAGGAAACCAAGGCTCTAAAATAAGCTCTCAAGTGTGCAGTCTCTGAGGAAGGAAGCAGCCCCTCCAACCCTCACTGTGTAGGGCCTCACTTGGCCGCTTGTCTGGCCAGGAGCCAGTGCCTGGTTGGTTTACCAGGGTGCTGTGTTGTTTTGTCAGTGGCACTGGGCTTCCCTCTGCGTTTTGGGGAGGCTCCCAAGTCCTAGTGGGAGGGAGATTCTTACAGACCTAGCCAGGGCCTCCTCCCAAAGCTCCAGGTCTGCTTACTGCTCCCCCTGCAGGCTTCTAGAAGCATCTGTCTCATATCCCTGGCGTAGCAAGAGAAGGTCATGTCTGACTGTGAGTGCTGTACCTCTCTTCTGGTCATACATTGGCTGCTAGCTGATGCGGCCTGTTCTGCCATTTCCTGGGTATCGTCTGTGCTTCTGGAACTGGGCTTTACCTGTAGGGAAGCCCTGGTTGTTAAAAAGTTCTGGAACTTCTGAAGTCTGTCATCACCCGTGCACAGTGAGTGGCAGTATTGGCATCTGCCCTTGGCCTTGGTGGGCCTCGCCTTCTTTTGCTCTGTCTTCTTCTTTCCTCTCTAGGGAGGAGGCTCTTCCACACGGGAGGGGTGCAGGCAGTGCCTGGGCTCCCTGTAGGGGTCAGGGGAGAGGTGCTGGAGCCAGGGCATCTCCTGAGCTTTTAGTTATATCCCAGAACTTAATTACTATTCTACTGGTTATTTCTTTGAGCACTTACCTCTTATCTGTTCTCCTAAGCACATCACAACTGGTCTTTTACCTGTACAAGATGAGGGTGTTAGCAAGTGTCAGATGGGATCATGGGATTGAGGTGACTTGGTTCACATCGCTTTGTGACTGATATGATTATCTGTAGAGCTAAACCTGATTCTCTTTTGGATCTTGGTGCTTGCTAGGTAGGTGGTCTGCTGCTTGAGCTACCCTTCCAGTCCTTTTTGTTCTGGTTATTTTTGAAATAGGATCTTGTTTTGAGCCCTGGCCAGACTGGTTGTCATCATTCCTATTTATACTTTCTGCTGTAGCGGGGATGGTAGTTGTTTGCCACCACATTATCTATCTATCTATCTATCTATCTATCTATCTATCTCTTGCTTTATATATATTATATGTTATATTGTTTATTTATATATATTTATATATATCTTATATATACATATGTGTGTGTGGTCAAGGTCAATGGCCAGTATTTCATTTCTACCTTACTCAACATCTCAACAGAGCTTGATAGAACTGGCCCTTCTTTGCTAGCCTGGTGGCCTTTGGTTCTGTTTTCTGGGCAGGTTTAACTCTGTACTTCTGTTCACATTTTGGATTGCAGTTCCCCCAACCTCCTGCTTCTGTGCTCTTCCTGCTTCCCTCACCTCTGTAACTGCCTTCTGAATCTACCTGGGAATGCTAAGTACAGCTGCTCCTCATTGCTCGGTCCTGATCCTAGACTTGACACTGTGTCTGCCCTCCTCCTAGGGTCCCTGCAGTGATCTCTCCGGGCAGACTGTATCATATGAACTCAGCTCAGACTCTTCAGTGACTTCCTATCACGGTGGGACATTTCCCACCCTGGCCTATTCCTTTCTCCTTTTCCTGTATTTGCTGTTCCCTGTGGGTGGGACCACTGCTGTTGTCAGCCATCAGATCTGATGTTTCCTGAGAGAGGCTGTCTCTTCTTGTCTCCTTCTTCTCTATGTCACTTGGTCTCCTGAGTGACCTCTGGGTGTAGTTTGTGTGATGCCTGGGACCTGAGCTGTTTGGAGGCTCAGGCAGACCTGGGCACTGCAGTGGTTCTAGTTCCTGCAGTTTACACGCCCAGCATCTCTTGCCTGTGTGTGGGTCCAGAGTGGATTGGTAGTGCATGGTAGCAACTATGGCTGTTATGGCTTTCAGTCCCTGGCCCCCACGTCTGGGAAGTCAGTAGTCTGGGGCTGGACTAGCAGGCTGTGGCATTTCCTGACATTGACCTCCACCTACTGCTTCAGGTCCTTAAGTCTTGATGGGTGTTTAGGTCTTGATCAATGCCTAGGTCTTCAGGTCTGGTAATAGCTGGACTGCTGATGTTGAAGCACAAAAGGAGGGAAGCTGGAAGGGCTGGCATCTCCATCAGGAAAGTGAAAGCATTTCAGGAAAACCCAACTTTGCCTCATTGGCTGCAAGGTTTTCAGCCCCCCCCCCCCCATCTTGGGGCAGGTCTGTGTCAACAGATACAGGCTGTTGGATCAGCAGGAGCACTGGCTACTTGATGACCAATAGAGGTACAGAGTGCTGTGCTGGGCACCCGACCTGTTCTCTGCTTGGAGTCCTGGGCCCTCTGGGAGAGTCACCCACTGTGGATGGGAAGGTAGAGAGCAGAGGTAGGCTCCGACCTAGGAAAAGTTCATTAGAGAATGGGGCTGTTTCCTACTCCATAATCCCAAAGCAGGCAGTTACTCATCCACTGATGAAGCTTCTTCCCATGACAAGAGAGATCTGAGCATGTAGCACCTTGGCCCAGACTAGCCCTGGCGAGAGAAGGGTGGGGCTGGGCTACACGGGCAGCTGCCAACTTCAGACACTTCCTGCTGGGAGGAAGGGTGAGTTCAGTTGTTCTAGGGGAGCCCGGGAGGGGTTTCTCAGCACTGTAGGTGGGCAGAAGTGTGGAAGCAGTGCAGTTTCCAGCCGGGCATTGCCAGTGCCTGCCTTGCTGGCCATCCTGCTGGGCTGGGCTGCAGTGTCAGCACACCCTCATGCTGTCCTGTCTGGAAACAGCAAAGCCTAACCTTTGTTTGTCTGCCCCTCATCCACTCACCAGGGGCTGTGCCAAAACTGGTAGTACATACCTATAGTCCCAGTACCAGGGAGGCAGAGGCAGGACTGCTTGAATCTATGCTGAGAAATATAGCAAAAACCTGAACAGAAATAAAGGTCCCTGGAATGGTTTCTGGAAAGCCATCCTGCCACAAAGGATCCCCGATGTCCTCACCCCTCCCCTGACAATCAGAGTCCTTCCTGGAGGTGATGGCTCTAAAGAGACCAGAAGGTTCCGAGAAGGGAGGGGAACCCCTGGCATTTGGGGGGGGGTTCTCAAATGAGGTTTCTTTCCAGAGGGTTCTCTTGAAGCTAGAGGCTGGGCTGGTTCCCATGTTCTCAGCAACACCCTCAGAATGAGAGAGGGGCTGGTCCTCTCGGAGAAGTTGCCTTCTGGGGGCGGGGGCCCGCCAGTGCCTTTCTTTGGCGTGAAGAAAGGCAAGGCAGAGAAGCCAGTTCAGCTGAGTTCTATTGGGTGACCACATGCAGGTGTTACATGAGCACTGTCCCCTCCCTGCTGGAGAACAAGCCAGTGCCCAGGGCTGGGCTCAGGAGTGTCTGCTCTGAGCAGGGGCGCAGGACCAGCTCGGAAGCTGTGGCTGGGCAGGGTCGCTAGAGTGCAGGTCGAGGGGCTGCTGCGGGCAAGGATTAGAGCTTATGGGGACGTAGATGTCCTTGTGGGGTGGCGTGCAGGCTGCGGGGGCGCTGCTGGCAAGGATGGGATCTGTGGGGACCCAGATGTGCTAGTGGGGTAGAGTGCCATGCCTGGGCCGGCCGTGCTGCAGGGTGCAGGGCAGGGCAGAACGGCTTTGGGATGCAGCAGGGCTGTACAGTCTTTTATTCTGCCTTCCCTCCTGGAGCCCAGGGGCCTCTGGACAAGCCTGCCAGAGTTCCTCTCCCCTGTTTCTCCAGGCCCAACTCATTGGAACCTGTGCTTGCCTTTCCTTTTTTCCTCCCAGTGAATGTCACCTACACCCCATCCTGAGAACCTGGTAGTCATTGGGTTTCTTGGTTTTCTGTGTTACACAGGCCTCACACTCTGTGGGCCTGCTGCCCCCCAGCCTCCCCCAGGTCTTCCTGGAGAGGCCAGAGAAGTCACAGCCTCTCATCTGGACCTGCCCTTCCCCTGTGCCGTCTTGCTCTGTGCACCGCTAGATGTCTTTGTCCTGTCCTTGTTGGTGCTCCGTATTCCGCTGGACCGCATGTTCTGCCCTTGTGCTTGCTGTCCTTAGTCATCTACATGTGTCTGTGATGAACGTCTCCTCCTTAGCCCAAGGTAAACGGCATGGCTCCACCTGCCCGTAACTTCCCTTGGACCACCCCACCCAGATCCCCAGCAGGCCTGTGCCTCCTCCGACCCCTGCCTCCCCCACCCACCCCCAAACACCCCGCTTCCTCCCCTGCCGGCCAGGCTCTAAGAGATGAAGCAGGACATTGCGGTGGACTTGTGCCCTGGTTCGGGGGCTGGCAGGCCTGCTGCCTCCCCCTCCGCACGGTGGCGGGCACCAGAGGGCTTTCCTGGCGGGGCCATGTCCATGGCTGGGAGTCCTCAGCGCCCAGCCTGACCCGCGGGAGGGTCCTCTGTCCCAGCTCTGTGTGTGTGTGCGTGTGTGTGTGTGTGCGTGTGTGTGTGTGTGTGTGTGTGTGCGCGTGTCTCGGCGCCCAGCCTGACCCGCGGGAGGGTCCTCTGTCCCAGCTCTGTGTGTGTGTGCGTGTGTGTGTGTGTGTGTGCGCGCGCGTGTCTCCGTGCCCAGCCTGACCCGCGGGAGGGTCCTCTGTCCCAGCTCTGTGTGTGTGTGTGTGTGTGTGTGTGCGGGTCTGTCTCGGCGCCCAGCCTGACCCGCAGGAGGGTCCTCTGTCCCAGCTCTGTGTGTGTGTGTGTGTGTGTGTGTGTGTGTGTGTGTGCGTGCGCGTGTCTCGGCGCCCAGCCTGACCCGCGGGAGGGTCCTCTGTCCCAGCCTGCTCTGTGCGTGCGTGCACCGGCCACCAGCGCCACAGCCGAGGGCTGCTGGGCCCCCCGGGCCCGGGCCTGGGGTCTCCTCTGGTGGTCCCGGTCCCTCCGCACGTACGCGCCCACCCAGACAGATGCTTACAGCGGGTGGGGGGGCAGAGTGGGCGGGAAGCGGGGGACGGGAGCAGGGGGGGCAGGGGAGGGGGGGCTGGGGAGCAGGGGGGACAGGGGAGCGGGAGGGGGACAGGGGAGGGGGGACTGGGGAGCGGGGGGGGGCAGGGGAGGGGGGGCTGGGGAGTGGAGGCTGGGGAGCGGGGGGGGCAGAGGGGCAGGGGGCAGGGGAGCGGGGGAGACAGGGGAGGGGGGCAGGGGAGGGGGGGGCAGGGGAGCGGGGGGGGGGCAGGGGAGCGGGGAGGGACAGGGGAGCGGGGGCCTGGGGAGCAGGGAGGGGGCAGGGGAGCGGGGGGGGGGGCTGGGGAGCGGGGGGGGGGCAGAGGGGCAGGGGGCAGGGGAGTGGGGGGGGCAGGGGAGCGGGGAGGGGGCAGGGGAGCGGGGAGGGGGCAGGGGAGCGGGGAGGGGGCTGGGGAGCGGGGAGGGGGCTGGGGAGCGGGGAGGGGGCAGGGGAGCGGGGGGACAGGGGAGGGGGCAGGGGAGCGGGGGGACAGGGGAGGGGGCTGGGGAGCGGGGAGGGGGCTGGGGAGCGGGGAGGGGGCAGGGGAGCGGGGAGGGGGCAGGGGAGCGGGGGGGGGCAGGGGAGCGGGGGGGGGCAGGGGAGCGGGGGGGGGGCTGGGGAGCGGGGGGTGGACAGGGGGGGGCGGGGGCCTTGGGGTCCGGCTCCGGCCCCCAGATAGGTCAGATCAGAGGCAGCGTGGCGCACCCAGCGCCCGGCCCCGACTCGCCCGGGAGCGGGCCTTGAACTCTGGGCCTTTCGGTCCAGCTGGTGCTGCCCCGCTCGAGCAAGGCTCCGCTTCCGTTTCTTCGCTGCCAACTCGGACCAGGGGCGGGTCCCCTCCGGCCTCCCGCCCCAGCTTCCCGGGGCCGCGCCCGGCAGGAGATACCGCCGAGCCGGTGGCTTTACTCGTTTAATGAAGCAAAGGCCGGAGCCACGGCAGCCACGGCAGCCGGCGTGGGTTGGACGCGGCCCGCGCGCGCGCGGCGGCCCCGGCCGGCGGGGTCCGGCGGGGTCCGGCGGGGTCCTCGCCTCCGGGCGCGGCGCGGCGGCCGGCCTGGCCGGGCGTGTCCGGGGCGCTAGCCGAGGCTGCGCGGCAGGGCCAGGCCGGCCAGCAGGAGCAGCGCCGCCAGCAGCAGGAGCGGCCGGGCCAAGGGCCGCGGGCTGCGCGCCTGGGCCTGGGCCTGCGCCGCGGGGCCGAGCGCCGCCCGCACGGCCGACGAGTTGTTCCCGGGGGTGGAGGCGGCGGTGGGCGCGCTGGCCTCGGGCTCGGAGCGGGTCTGCGCGGGCAGCAGCAGCAGGGCCAGCAGCAGCAGCGGCGGCGCCAGCGAGGCCTGGGCCGCCATGGCGGGGCCGGCTCTGCTCGGAGCTTCGGGTGCTGGCGGGGTCCGGCGGGGTCCTGCGGGGTCCGGCGGGGTCCGGCGGGGTCCGGCGGGATCCTGGCGGGGTCCGGCGGGATCCTGGCGGGGTCTGTCGAGCGAGGTCTGGCAGGGGTGAGCCGGGCAGCAGTTAACGGTTGGTCCCGGACGGGGCGAGCGGGGCGGCCACGTGCAGGGAGGGCCGCGCTGCGCCCACGTCCTCCCTCCCGCGTGGGGCCTCTTCCTCCTGTCACTGACCCCCCCCCCCCCACGTGGTGAAACCTTCCCTCTAGAGCAGGAAAGAACTTTCGTGTTAATGAGTGACTTTATGGGTCTGGGAAGGTGGCTCAGTGGTGGAGCGCTTGCCTTGCATGCATGAGGCCCTGGGTTCGATTCCTCAGCACCACATACACAGAAAAAGCTGGATGGCTCAAGTGGTAGAGCACTAGTCTTGAGCTGAAGAGCCGAGGGACAGCGCCCAGGCCCCACGACCGACAAAAAAAAAAGAGTGACTTTATGGTGTCTCTCCTGCCCCTCCCTTCCTCCCCCCCAGGCCCACCCTGACCCACCTCTGCTGGCACCTGCAGCATTGCTCCCTTCCCACCAGCAGAGGTACCTCAGTCACCAGAGGTCACTGCAGCAAGTACTGAAGGGGGCTCATGATTTATCTAAAACTTTCCTAATGCTTGTCAAACGTTTTGATATATTTGTTGCTTGAGTTGGAGAACACCCATTTCCCATGTGGATTTTGTTTTGCCAGTCTTGGTGCTTGAACTCTGGCCTGGGCCCTGCCCTTGAGCCACAGCTTCACTTTTGGCTTTTTGTGGTTCATTGGAGACAAGAGTCACGGACTGACATACTTTTCTGCCCAGGCTGGCTTTGAGCTGAAATCCTTAGATCTCGGCCTCCTGAATAGTTAGGTTTGCAGGTGTGAGTTACCAGCTCTGGACTAAGCAGCCCCCCTCCCTCTTTAAACTCCTTCTTCTCCCTTAGTATCAAAGTGGAAAAGCCATTTCTTCAGAATATGAGTTGGGGCTGTTACCAGAAATGGGGAATATGGACCCTGTAGTAGACCAGTAGTCTACCACAAGTGTAATTTCTGTGTGCTCTGTAGAGCCACGGCTCCCCTGAGAAATGGCCGCTTCCAGGACTGGCCAGGAGCTTCCCAAGGTGAGCCCAGAGCACCTGCCGCCTGCAAAGTGAGAGGAGGCCGCTCTTCAGAGCCACCCAGGAGCAACGCAAGCAGCTGCCAGCGGCCCAGGCGGGACAGCTTCACCAGCAAAATAAAGTAATGCTGGATGACAGCCCAAAGCATCTTTAAATAAACGGCACGACTCCCGAGGCTTAAATGAAGCACTGTAAATAAACAGAGCTCCCGCTCCAGCGGGATCCCGCAGCACCTCTGCAGTGCGGTGGGTGGGTGGGTGGGTCTGAGGAAGGGCGGCCTGGCTCCCTCCCCTCGGGGTGGGCCTGCAGGGCCCCTTCCTTCCAGACAGCATGGAGGCCAGGACGTTCCAGAGAGCGGTGACCACGTCTCCACTCGGCGTAGGGCAGCCTCCAGAGTGCAAGCTGGCCAGCGGCATGTGTGTGCCTGGTACAGTGTAGTGAAAATGGAGCCCGGTCCCTGTGACACTACTCCTGGCAGAAGTGCCTAACTTGTCTCCTTAGAATTTTCAAGGTTAAAAGCAAGGAGAGTCTGAGAAACTCTCAGTGAGGAGGGTCCTGACATGATGATGGAACCTAGGAAGAGGGAACACTAGGGAACTTAGGAAAGTGACTAAAGCACACAGTTCAGTTAGCAGTGATTAACTGATAATGGTTAATCATAACAAGTACATTGAATATACTGTAGCAGAAGAAACTGGGCTTAAGGTGTGTGGAAAGAGCCTGCTATGCTCAATGTAAAATGTTCCAGAAAGCCCTGATAATTCCTTAGTGCTCCTTTTTGGTGTCCCCATCTATGTTCCAAATAAATATCACCCTAACTTTCATGCTAATTGTTCCATTGTTTTTTTGTTGTAGGGTAATCGGCTTTGTACCTTAACATATCCTTTGGCTTTGAAACTGAGGGGTAGTCACACATTTGGTGCTCACATGTGGTATACACGATTAACAAGCCAGCAAACAACACTTTGCCCCTCAGAGTCTCTTGGGTCCTTCTGAGAATAATGTATTAATTAGTGCATATATTATCCAGTTTTCAAAAGTGAGGTCTGTTCACTTCAGTCAAGTAGGACTACCAGTGTCTGCTGCCTGGGTTCCTTTGTCTCGTGTTTTCTGGTGCCTGGTGACCTTGGATGGCTCCGGACGGACTCCCTGTCTTGAGTGGGAAGTCTGGTGGCCATCAGGGGTTTGGATGGCCTGGGGTAGCCTTGCTGTCCTTGTATGGTCTTGAGAGGCCTTGAGCAGCCGTGGACACCTTTGAACAGCCTTGGATGGCTTTGGGCAGCCTTGAGCAGCCGTAGACACCTTTGAACAGCCTTGGGTGGCCTTGAGCAGCTTTCACGGCCTTTTGCATCTGGCTGAGAGGAAAGTTGTAGATGTAATTAATTTGGTTTCATGGAATTCACTTACCTGATTCTGTGAAGACTTAGATGCTGCTTAGGTATGAGCTTGGGTTCAGGAGTTTTTGCCTGCAGCGGAAAACAGCACTCATTTAACTGCCCTTCTCCTGGGATGGGGTGAGAGCTCAGGAAAGAAGAGGGAAGAGAGGTCAGGAGAGGTGCAGTGGGGTCAGGACAGGAGGAACGAGGAGTGAGAGACAGGGAGAGGCTCTCAGAGACCTCACAGGAGCCCCCACAGTGCTTGCTGCAGTGACCGCTGGTGACTGACTCATCTCTGCTGGTGGGAAGGGTCTGATGCTGCATGTGCCAGGGCTCAAGCAGAGGTGGGTCAGGGTGGAGCCTGGGGGGAGGAAATGACACCTGGTAGCACCCAGATGCTCCCTGTCATATCTGACTAGTCTCTCCCCATCATGTTCTACAAGCCCCTAAAGGTCTCTCAGGGTGACTGCTACCTATATGGGGTCTAGGCTATAATGACATGAATAGAAAGCTTGAACTCTTTATTCTTGAACTTTATTTGGGAGATACTCCTCCCAATTCAGAGTGCAGTCTAGGAGAGCGGGGCTGAACTCCAGACCCTTACTAGCAGGGTTGGTGTGCAAGGCAGTGAACTATAGGGGGTGGGCTTTCCTTCCCACATGGCTCTGTGTTTGCTATAGATGCACATTGATTCTCTGTATTTGTATTTTCAAGGAGCTTGGGTTTCATCTTGGCAAGAGAAATGGAAAGCCTGGTTTCCCTGTTTTCTTCAGCTACTCCTGGCTGGCTCAGCTCTTCCCTCTCAGCCGTGGAAGTTCTCAGATCACAATTCATTGATTTGTGTTTTGGATGAGACAGCCCATCAGAGGTAGCCCTAAGGAACTATTGAATTTTCTGAACACTGCATAGATAAAAGCCTTCTAAGACTGTCTTTATACTCTCTATTAAATTTCTTCATACAAGTAGAGATTATGTCCCCTTTACTCACAGGGGACATATTCCAAGATGTCCCATGGGTGTCTGACACTACAGATTAAGTACCAAGCCCTCTGTGTACTGTACTGTGTATTTTCCTATATGTGCACACTTGTGATAAAGTTGACTTCATTAGATAAAGTATTATTAACAGTAACTAATAAAATAGGACAGCATACTGTAACGAGAGCCACATGAACGTGCTCCGTCAGGATGTCTATTGTACTCCACTCACCCTTCTTATGCTCCTGACGTTGGTTGACACAGTGCCTTTGTGAAGCACCAGCATCACTGTGATATGGCCTTAGGCAGGTCCAGAAGCATCACTTGAACCTGTTGAACCTGGTGACAGTCCGTCAGATAAATGATGTGCCTGCTAAGTGATTTGGGGGTGATCAGGGTGGGCGGGACTCAGAGACCACTTACTCCCAGATGGGACACAGCCAAACAGCCGGAGACTTCTTTATGCCTCTCAGAATTGTAGGCATTTGTGAAGTGTTAAGTCCTGGAATTTTTCATTAATACTGTTGTGCTGTTGACTTCAGGTACCTGAAACCATAGGAAGTAAAACTGTAAGTAAGGGACAGGAAACTAAAATATAATGAGTGTATTTCTTAGTGTATAGATTGCAAGAGCTGGATTCCTTTATCAAAATGTATGGGAAGATAGTATACTAGCAATGTGACCACTTTAGTCTTCCGATTATGAACTTGCTGGCTGGGTTTTCCTTTTATAGTATGCTTATGTCTAGGAATTTTACTGAAATCCGCTCTCTGCTTTTTGCTAGCCATACTGTCTCTTGTTTCATGAAACAACTGTAAAGGACTCTCAGCAGTCTGGCAGAGAGATTCTTCGTAACATGTCACTTTGTGGTTCTGGACTGTTTGCTTCCTAACTTGTTTGTGTCTTATCAATAGAATTCAAAACTTTCAAAGCTGGTTGCTTTTTTTTCTTTTCTACAGCTGTATTAATTCCTTTCCATTTATTGCAATTGTATCCTGGAACAGGCTTATTAAATTCCATGAAGGGTTTATAGGTCCTTTTTTCTGCTTGGCTGTGTTGCCTGCTAGGCTTAAAGCCCTTTTATGATCTTTAACAAAGCTCCCTGTGTTATGTGTTGGTTGAGGTTGCGTTCACCATTGTAACCTAGACTAGTATGTTAAGTGCCAATGCAGACTGTCAGCTGACTGATTGTTCTAAGTGTGTCCATCGTCCTTTCTCCAAAGCTGTCCAAAGTGCTTGACTAGTGGTGGAAGGAATCACTAACTCAAGTGTGCAGGGATTCTAGAAGGGGCTGTGTGCACAAATCCCAGGCAGGGTGGGATATAGGCCTCTGTGCTGGCTGGCTCCTGTTACTATTCTGACAGTGAATGATCTGGGAACTAGCCAAAACAACAAATTAATAAAAAATGAATTTTCTCTAACGCTCTGAACAATTTTGGCTGACTTCCCTTTTATAAACCGTGTTTAGCGTCTAACGCAGAATCAGTAATTAAGAACGTGATTCTTCCAGGGTGAGCTCTTCCATTGCTCAAGCCATGGCTAGTGCATCCATGACAGGACATACATGGAAGACAAGATCTCAGGCTAATGGAAATTACACATGTGGCTAAGGGTAGACTAGCTGTGTGATAATTAGAATACTAAAGCATTGAGTTACCATTTGGAAAGTTGTTTTCTTTGCTTATTTGAAGTTCCAATGAAGACATTTAGAAATCTAAGCATCATTTTCATAGCTCATGAATGTCAATCGTTTGGCCCCTCCCAGATGGAAGCTTTGTTTTTCTCTATGTAGTGAGTCTCACTAGAGGTGCTTAAATATAATTGAACTCAAAGGCAAAAAGGCATCTTGAGAAGGAAAATGGCAAGATCAACTCTAGGACTGCTGATTTGTCTACTCTGTCCACCAGCTGTTCTCCAAAGCAGGGAGGAAGGCAAGGCTTGAGGGCCACACAGAAGACAGGGCACAGCATTATTGATGGTTGTAAAGGTTGAGTCAAGGACAAGAGAAGACAAAGATATAAAATGTGGGAAGGAGAAAGGGAATCTATCTGTGTGGGCAGAGAACCCACAAGCCCTAGGGAAGCCTGGTCCCCTGGAGCTCTGCCCTTCACATTGATTGGTTAGTGGCTGTCTTTCAGCTCTGGGGAATTAAAAAATAACTCAGATAATTAAAAAAAAAAGATTCCCCAAGGTAGCAGACATACAAAATTGATATTCAAACACAATTGATGATTTTTAACACATGTTCCAAGTAAGCAGTTAAAAGATATGGAAGAGATCACATCAGTGATAGTAGCACTAAGATAGAGAACTTAAGAATAAAATGAAAAGAATGTTTCAGAACCTAAGAGGAAGCAGTAACATACTAGTGAATCCACAGAGGAGTCTCGAGCAGGTAGAGTGCCTTACACATGGTTAGGGTGCCTCCATCATTGAGACACTAGTTCTCCAAGTTTTCAAATTTAAGGTGATATCAGTAAAGATACAAAATGAACAACAGTTAAGTGTAGGCGGGACTGGACATACTGATTCTAACATTGAAACAAAAAAAAAAAAACAAAAAACATGGTTGCATAGAACATTTAAAAGGAAAGAGTGCCAAAGAGATCACACTTACCAAATATCACAGCAGGTCACCAGCCCTTGTAGGGAAATTACAGTCAGGAGTGGAGTAATATCAGGATAACATCAGGTGGTGTGCACAATGGTGGTCCTATAGTGATATCAGCCATCTTAGTATGCCCGGGTTGTTCACACCACCACAAAGTAGCCCAGTGGAACATTTCTCTGGTTGGCTTCCTGGTAAATGGTGTGTGAGTGTCGTGTGGTAATGTGCATGCGTAGACAGATGAATGAAATAGGAAATTCAGCAATAAGTTCAAGCGTAGGCGGAGGACATGATAAAGGTGATGTGTCAATTTTCTGGGCCGAGGATGGTGTTGTAGTAAATGTTATTGCCCTAGTGAGATACAGTAGGTTTATATCTTACGCTGAATACCAGAACAAGCTCTGAATGTGTCAGAGAGCCAAGTGCAGAAAATGGAATTATGCCAGTGCTAGATGAAAACATGAGTGAGTAAGTCTTTTCAAAAAGTAGTACTTAAAGTTTAGGTTCACCGACAGAAAAGATGAATAAATTTGACTACATTAAAATATTGCAGCAAAAACCTTTTGCCTGTAAAGTAAAAAGACAAAAATGTCAGCTGTGAGAAAAATCTTTGTAACATATTTTTTTAGTTGAGAAAAGACCAAAATCTCATAGGAAAAATAATCAAAAGAAACAAACAACATGGATACTCACATGCATGCATACACCTTTATGTAAATAAACGTTAATATTTTTCTTTTGGTGCCAGTACTGGGGTTTGAATTCAGGGCCTTGAGCTCTCCCTTGGCTTTTTTGCTAACGGCTAGCATTTTACTACTTGAGCCACAACTCTACTGGCTTTTTGGTGGTTAATTGGAGATAAACATCTCATAAACTTTTTCGCACAGGCCGGCTTTGTACCATGATCCTCAAATCTCAGCCTCTTGAATAGTTATGACTACAGATGTGAGACACCAGCATCCAGTTTTTCAAACTGCTTTTCTGATGCCTGTGTTTTAACAGTTCTGTGGTCTTCCCTTTCACAGGTCCACCTAGGGGTAGTCTGTGCTTCTCATCCTTCGTGCTGCAGGTCAGCACATTGTCTGGTCCGGAGCAGAGGTCCTCAGGTACATGACCCGCCCTCCTGGCAGGAAGACATGCTTAGTTTTGACCAGTCCATGCCTTTTGCTTCTCCAGTGTGTTTCTGTATACTTAGCTAGGTTTAAGCAAAAGTAGTTTGTTTGCCCTGAGATTTTTGCTTGGTGTCTACAGAGGGCAGCTCTGTGCAGGAGGTTTTTAGCTGTGCTTTGAGGGATTGTCTTTCTTCTTGCCCACCTTAGACATTCTTTGGAAGTCACAGTGGCTGAAAAAGCCATGGACGAACATGTATGTGACTTACACCCTCTTGGAAAGCTTGGACTTTTTTTTTAATTTAATTTAATTTTATTTGTGAACATACTGTACAGAGGAGTTACAATTACGTGGGCAGGATAATGCATACATTTCTTACCAAGCTTGGACTTTTTTATGTTCACCTTTTGCTCCATGAGCTGGTGTGGGGAGAAAAGAAACTTGAACTGATCCCTTTACTGTGTACTTTCTTTTACTTGGCCTTTCCCCTGCAAACTCTGCAGAGAAAGTGAGCAGTCCCCATCGCCATCTAGCTGAGAGGTCTAGAGAGACGCTGGCCTGGGCCTTACAAGTGGGGCTGGCCTAGCGGCTGTCAGTGAAACAAACCTTAAGATCTTCCTGTCTATCCTGTATTGGAATTATCTTTCCTTCTTCCCAGTGAGTGTGGAAAGCCACATGGATTGCTGCCAGTAGTGCTGTGCTTTCCAGGCCGACAGCAAGTTTCTGAGCTGGCCGTGCCGTGCCTGTGACGACTTGCTGGTGACTAGCTGGCTGGCGGGGTGGGGAATTTCTTCACTGTCTCTTGTTTACTTTCCTTTTCCCCTAAGAAGTCAAACCTAATACTTGCTACTGACCAGAATGTTTCAATTCCTGGGAGACCAAACCCCTTACCATGGCAGCTTGAAGAATAATCCTAATTTATCAATCCCTTTAGAAGTTCCTGTATTAAAGAAGCTGTGAACATTTAATGTTTCTAGTCACCATTGCTGTCATACTTCATTTTATCTTGATTAGATCATTGATGTTCCCCCTTATGTGAATAGCTAAGAAATATGTTCATTAAATCAGATCTCCTGGATAGTAGTATAAAAACAGACCTTTCCCAGCTCTGTGTTGGCAGCTCCCCTAGTGTGTGTCCCCATGGCCATGTCCCCAAACCTTATTCTCCTAGCCCATGTCCCCCACGCTTGAATTCCTGAGCCTGTGCTCCCGTGCTTGCATCTCACTGAGCTGGTGGCTGCCACTGGTCTTCTGGCTGCACTCCCCTGAGCCTGTGCCCCTCCCAATCCAGTGCTCCTGTTAGCCTGTGCCTTATCAGCCTGTTTCCCACAAGCCTGTCCTTCCTAAATTTGTGTCCCTCCAGCCTGTAGCCTACCTGTGCCTCCCTGATCCTGTTCTCCTATGAGCCTATACTCCCAACCAAGCCTGTGCTCCAAGAGGTTGCCCTGCAACACCACCCACCTCTGGAGAGTCAAGGCCACTTCCATCTGAAGAGCCCTCCTGCCCTAGCTCTCCTCCCTCATCAGAGTGGCTTGATGCAGCTGGAGTTTTACTTTCATTGTTGAGAAGTATCACATCCACAGGAAAGCACACATGGAAACATGCAATTGGGAGAGAGCAAATGTGCCTCCCCCAGTAAGTCACAGATGCGGGCAGCGCAGACCACTCCCTCAGGCGTCCACAGGTGCTGGGCCTTTCAGAGCACACCGCATCTACTTCCCCAGGCCTAAAGGTTGTCACTGAAGTGGATGTCTGGACCTGCATTCTAGTGATGCCAGTTTGTTTTTCACTTTTTAATAAGCTGCCTGCCCCCCAGCCGTTTGAGGTCTATAGCAAAATGAAGCAGAATGTATTGAGATTTCCCATCTATACTCCCTGACCACCCCAAGGATCCACCTCCACTGTCCACACCTCAACAAGAGGGGACATTTGTGTGGTGCTGCAGATACTATACATAGTATTTTCTTGTGTTGGGATACTTGGGTGGTATTGTACATGTGTCCTGGCTTGTCCAGGAACATGTGGTTCCTGGCTCGTCATCCTTCCCGATATGAGTCATAGGAACTCCAAACTTCCCTGGTCTTGAATGGCCATGGGGAAATTGTCTCATGCATTGTATCTGACAGGAGGTCAGAAGTCCCTCTTCATTCCAGAGGGCTCCTACTTCGTTCCCTGAAGGAAGGAAGTCCGGTGTATTGGGACTGCTGGACCTTGCCTTGCTGGGTTTCCCTGCACAGGCTTTTAGCAGTCATACCTGTGCTGTGGGGTCTCCATAGGACCCCAAAGGACAAGCCTGGGGGCTTCTGGACAGCTGAGTGTGTAGAAGGCAGTGTCCACAGAGGGCAGGGAGCTCCACGTGCCTTACCTGGGAACCCAGCAAGCATAGTTAACTTTCCCACACCTTGAGTTGCTTGCAGTGGAGTCGTCCATTGCCGTGGGCGGTCCTCTTCTGTTTGACCTACTTGTGCCTGTTGGGCTGAAGGTGGATATTTACTCTCCCCTGGTTTTGAGTAACTAAAGTGCTCTAACCATCAGTATTTCCTGATTCGGAAGCACAGGGCCTCAGTGTAAGTGGATGTGGCTGGGGCCTCCCGTGGGGCCTCCCCTCTGCCTCTACCCCAGACACTGGGCATTTCTTGGGAGTTTCTGTCTGATTTCTACCTTTCTGGTACCGTATACTAGTGGGAGTCTGGTTTCTCATTTCATTTCCCTGATGTTCTTGAGATTGGACATTTCCTTTACAAGCTTAGTGGTCATTTGGGTTTCTCTTGCACGTACAGTGCCCAGATAAAGCTTCCTCACTGTGGAGTAGGGCACCTCTGCTGCGGCTCAGGCAGTACATACATCCCTTCTTTAAGGAAGCACCTTGCTTTCTTCTGAGGATTATCACAATTGCGTGACCATTTCTGACTCCTATCACTGGTATCTCTTCTGGAGTTATCTATCAAAATCACTTTAGCTCACATCTTATTCAGACATGTAGTAGTTCACATAGCAATGCACACAGCTCCACCTCTCAGCCTCTGCCTCCAGCTCCCTGGCTGGGGCAACCGTGGTGCTGGTGTGAGCCTTGCTCCCGGGGATTATCTCTGAGCAGAGTTGCAGGGCAGATGTAGATTCTGTTCTAAGTACAATCTGGTGGAAATACAGGGAGGTGGACATGGGTTACCTATACTCCTTTTGGTCTATCTGCTTCGTAGGAGGAGTGGCTACCTCTGCAGACTTTCCCTCTGGCCTCCAGTTTGGGGACATAGGTGTGTGTCACAAGTAGGTGGCCATACGATAGGCTGCTTGAAAACCAGGAAGTTGCAGGCAGATGGGCTCGTGCTCGTGAGGAGGCCAGGTGTACTGCAGTTTTGGGCGGGAGATGGCTTGGGTTGGAGGCACACATCAGCTGGACTTGGCTTAGTTTGTCTGTGAAAAGGGGAACCCAGCAAACTTGCTTGAATGCTTCACTCATGTTATTTGGGGAGTAAAATATGCTAGTAAATTTTAAACTATTTTGTAAAATGTGAATTTCCACCTTTATCCTTAACTTTTTCCTCATCTGCTTTTGAAAGGGTGCTGAAGGAATGCATCTGGCGAGCCTCAGCCGGGAAAGGCTGGGAGGCTGGCTGACAGCTGAGTTTGTCTGACAGGCTCTGGGCTCTGAGCTTGAATGGGCTGTGCTGCCTGCTAAGTTCTGCCATTCCTGAGCTTCCTTGATGCGGCTCACTGTCCAAGGAGCTCTCATGCCAAGCCTGCACAACGTCACCCACGACCCATCTCAACAAGTGCAAGGCCAACCCCTGTGGCTGCTTGCCAGGTTTCTCACACTGCGGCTGCTTGCTAGGTTTCTCACACTGCAGGCTTGAGAGTCGTACTTGGCTCCTACTTTGTGGAGCAATATCCTGGTATGAATGCTACCTGTAAAAAGATTAACAGGTGGTTATATTTGGTTTTGAGTGCCTTCAAAGCACTGGTATTTATTAAATCAGGGTAAACTGTGACAGAGTTGTGGCCTAAAGTTCCCTTTCCATGAGTATTTTGACTAGTAGGCTTACCTTGTAAAGCAGTCAGAAGTTGCCATCCTATTGAGCACATTCTGGCAATAGGTAGCAGTTGAGCATAGGAACAGAGAGGTTTCCTTGAGTCTTAAACTGCTCTGGTGGAGGACATGAGGAATCTGAGTGAGCCCAGAGGGAAGTGTCATTCTGAAGCTGTGTCAGAAGGCAGGACGTGTGACTCACCACTCCCACACTGTACTCCATGCTCCCTTCCCAAAGCCCAGGCTATGCGAGAGCCAGCAGGATGGCTCTTCAGAGAGCCTTTGCCATCTGTTCTATGGCTTGAATATGAAATGCATGCGTTGCCGCGTGGTCTGCTCCTTTGTCCCAGAGGTTCTGAAACAGGTGGTTTTGGGTGTTTAGTTTCACTTCTTGGTGGTCAGGGGAGGTGGACCACCTCAGTCCAAACGCTGTCTGGGCTCCTGGGGAGGTGTTCGAGCTCCCTGCTGCACAAGACCCAGCAGAACCTTGTTTGCTCTTGGCATTGGATGATGAGGACACTGGCAGTGTTGTGCTGTCTTTGGTTCACCCAGCTTGTTCCTGAGACAGCCCAGAACGAGACGCTAGTTGGAGGTCACGATCTGACATGATCTGTGATATTCTGATGTCATCCCATTCTCTTTGCAGTATAGGCACATCAGGGGTCACATCACTGACTTCGTGAACATGGCCATCTTTGACCATAACCAAAGCATCTCCTGCCTCCCTGGGGTTTGAATCTTACAGGTTGAATTTCATAGTTGAGACTTCTTAAGTTTATAGCAGTTGATCCTAAGGGTTCTTGTGGCAGTAGATTTCACTTGGTCATGTTTGTCTGTAACTCACATGAAGAATGATTGTCTGCCCGGCAGTCTGTCACTGTGAGGTTTTGCTGCAAGAGGCTCCAAGTGGGCTCTCTGTCAGATTCAATACTAGGACTCATACTTAGTATTTAGAAGATTGTTGTCATTTTAGAAGATCTTGTCGTTACTACACTTCCATTGGGTGGAGATGGCATTCTCTGAGTAACACTGGCCGTGCTGGGTGAGAAGGTGCGTGTTCTCAGGGATGCTGAATACCATGCCACCGCTGGCTCGATGGGGCCTAGCCTATCCAAGCCCCGTGTTCACCCCCCTTTGCCACAGAGGAAAAAAGGAAAAGTCATCTTTGCATCTAAGACAGGAGCAACTGTTTGAGCTTGTTCCTTTGGTGTAAACGGTGTCTTTGATGCACATGGGCAGGCCTGCGGCCCGTGCCTTAGAGCAGCCTTGTTCCCATCACAGCTGCCCTCTTCTTCAGGTGCTACACAAGTCTCTGGAGAAAACTTTTTGTATTTCTGAATTTGTTCTAAAGGCCTCCACCCCCAACCACATCACCCTTGAACTGTAGTTTCTTCATTGTACCATGGACAAGACAGGCTCTCTTCCTAGCACTCTTTCATTTTACCTTTTTTTTTTCTTTTACTATGAATTTTTTTTAACAGTTCAGACATTAGAGGGGGTCCCCGGGACCCAGCCTGATCATACTCTTTAGGGCACAAGCCCAAAGGTAGAAAAGAGAAAGAGGGAGAGAGAAAGGGAGAGATACGGAAAGTTGGACATGATTGGCAGAGAGAGCAAAGAGAGCCTGAAAGTAAACAGACTTCTGACCATTTACCACTGCAGTGGCAAAAACTGTCTACATCTGAGAATGGCATAAAAAATTAGGCACTCTGGCTTGCCAGGGAGTGTAGGAGGCATTTCAAAGGGGTTTCACGGCTTGGGCGTGACTCATAGCACCCCATTAAATGTGTGGGAGAGTCAGTCTGGTGAGTGAAGGAGAGCTGACCAGGCAGAAGCGACGTCCCAACTTCCCCCAGAGCCCTCTAGAGAGAAATGGCGGCCAAGTCCCCAAAACCAAGTGTCGGCTCTGAAGGTGACAGGCCTTTCGGCTAAAGGCTGCAGGAGCTCTCTGGCATGGCGCCACATCTGGACAGAGACTGAGCAACAGAGAAGCGTAGAGAGTAGTTTCACTCACCAGAGTAGAGAAATGGTGTGGACGTGGATGTGAAGGCCAGCAATGGTATTGGCGAAAAGTCTCATGTGGTGTCTCAAGGCAATTCAGTTCTCAGAAAAGGGGTGGTTAGGAAATTCTAATGTTTCCAATTCAAAAACCCCCATCCCAGGTCTCAGCACCATATGTAAGGTATATTAAATAGGTTTTGTTAGCTAGCCGCCGAAGAGAACACCATGTGCTACTCAGGCAGGAGAAGAAGTTTCTTTCTTTTTTTTTTTTTTTTTTTTTGGGTCTGGTCGTGGGGCCTGAACTCTGGGCCTGGGCGCTGTCCCTCAGCTCTTCAGCTCAAGGCTAGCGCTCTACCACTTGAGCCATAGCGCCACTTCTGGCTTTTTTCTTTTTGCTTATGTGGTGCTGAGGAATCGAACCCAGGGCCTCAGGCATGCAAGGCAAGCGCCCTACCACTGAGCTACCTTCCCAGCCCAGAGAAGAAGTTTCTTTACTCAACTGTTGCTCCCGCTGTGCACAGTGGAGAGGCATGGCCAAAAGAAAGGGGAGACCCACCCCTGCCAGGACTTACCTAGGCCAGGGACAGGAAGAGGTGTGGCCAGGTACAGGAAGGGTGTGGCCATACTGGATCCAGACGTGACCTCAGGGTCTGAGATCCTCCTAAAGTCAGATGGGAGGCATGTGACCAGAGGTGGCCCAGGATGTGACCTAGCAGAAGGGGAAGGTGACTGACTGCTTCCAGGTCTGCCAGTTACCTAGGTAACAGATACTGGGCAGAAACTTAGCCAAGAGGTAGGGAGGTGTCTAGTCAAGTGGGACAACTTCTTGGTTACTGACAGCTCGTGTGTATAACAGCGATGCTAGGAAATAGTAACTGAGCTGGAAAATTCCCAGTTCCTGGTGCTGTGCTATTGTAATGTCACCGTGAGCATGGTACCCACATGTGCAGCGGTGCTATTGTGTGGAAGTACAGTGGTGGCGGGGGTGTGCTGGCTCACAGTGGTCACCCTAGCTGCAGGGAGGCTGAGATCTGGAAAACAGGCTTGAAGCTAGCCTGAGCACAGAGTTCACCAGACCTCATCGCAAACAATAAAAAGCTATCCTGGTGGCCCACGTCGGTCACTCCAGCTATGTGGGGTCTATAAGTAGGAGGACTGAGGTCTAGTCTGGCCTGGGCAAAAAATGAGACACTTTCAAAAATAGTAAAGGCAAAAGGTGTTGGTGCCATGGCTCAAATGGTAGAGCTCTTGCCTAGCAAGCATGAAATCTTGAATTCAGATTCAGATATGACAAAAACTAAAACAAAACAAAGCAACCCAACCCAGCAGTACAGCAACACAGTTATAGACAACATGTAATACTCTATTGTGTTAATAATCAACTCAGTGTGTGTGTGTCTGTGTGTGTGTGTATACTTATTATTATTCTTTTTTTGTTGGTCATGGGGCTTGAACTCTGGGCCTGGGCACTGTCCTCTACTCTTCAGCTCAAGGCAAGTTCTCTACCACGTGAGCCACAGCACCACTTCTGGTTGTCAGGTAGTTAATTGGCGATAAGAGTCTCATACATGTTCCTGCCCGGGCTGGCTTTGAACCGTATCCTCAGATCTCAGCCTCCTGAGTAGCTATGATTACAGGCGTGAGCCTTGGCACCTGGCTGACT
This sequence comes from Dipodomys merriami, assembly GCF_024711535.1. NCBI lineage: Eukaryota > Metazoa > Chordata > Mammalia > Rodentia > Heteromyidae > Dipodomys > Dipodomys merriami. The sequence goes on from NW_027206020.1 coordinate 37,539, forward strand.
GTGTATATTTAGTAAACTAAGCTTCCTATGTTTTAGAGGGTGTGCAGAAAGTTGCCTGTAAGTGCTTGCTGGCTGCAGCTTTGGCTGTCTGTGTGAACCCTTGATGCTCCATTGCATCAGGTCTGTCTTTGTTTATTATGGCTCCACAAGCATTCCATACGTGCATGCCATGTAGCTCGGTGTGTGGTGGACTGCGTGACACTCCACAACATGCACAGGTGGTGAAAAGGACAGCACGCACTGTTGATCAGAATGAATCCTTTGTTAGTTAGCTCAGTTGTAAATAATGTGGTGTCCATACTCCACTTCTTATGAGAGCACATCTGTGCAGTGAACACACTAAAGTTCTTTAACAGCTCCTGTGTTGATAATTATTTAATTATTGAAAACCTGGCATATGCCCATAATCCCATATGCATTAGGTAGAGATGGGAGGATGGCGGTTGGAGGCCAGCCTAGTCAAAAGGTTTGTAAGAAGCCATCTTACAGAACAAGCTGGGTATGGTGACATGTGCCTGTCCCCCCAGCTATGCAGGAGAGTCAAGGTGCTTGCCAGTTTGAGCAAGAAATGTGGTTAAAAAAAGCTAAGGCTAGAAGGGCTGCCTCAATCTCTTGAAGTGCGGTGCGTGTGTAGCAAACGCCACATTCGAGTAAGAAGTGGGCACAAATGAAGCTAAAGACCCTTCTTGTGCCCCTGTTTGGAGAAGTGCGCAGTGAGCAGTTCCTGTCTTCTCGGCCGTCACCAGCATAACAGCAGCTCCTGTGGGAAGCCAGCAGACAGAGCCTCCCGGCGCCTAGCTGTTGCCAGTCATAGTTTTAGATTCATACTGACAAGGTCTAAACATTTGTCGTCTGTTTTTCATTCATCTTTAGGCTTTCTCTATGAACTTTATCTAAAAATTTCACTATAAGGAAAGCAACATTTACAGTATTAGGATAATGTAAATATATTTTACCATAGAGCCAGGAGGTATAATTATGTAGCACAAAACCCTTGCCAATCGTAGGAGAGTGCTCACAGGAAGCGATGGAGGCTTTTTAGGTCTCTGTGCTGCTCCCGGCTGCTCCTGTTGCCATGGCTTCTCCTGCCTGTTTCTTGGGTTCTATTTTTGTTTTGCTGGAGCTTTTCCTTACTCAGCTGCTTTGTGTAACCATGGCCAACAGGCTACACTGCTCAAACACGTAATTATTTTCTTTCTCCTTACCTGATTGATAATCTGGCTGGGTCTGAAATTCAAGGGTTTTTTTTGTGATGCCTTCAAACTTAGAAACTATTCTTGGTAGTTTTCCAGTCTACTATTATAGGTGAGAAGTTGGACACTGGTCTTGTTCTTTTCAGGCAAACCTCTTCTGCCCACCATCCTCAAGCACGGATAGTTGGATTTCTCCTTACCTGCTCCCTTCTGCTTGAGGCCCATGAAGTTGCACCCTGAAAAGTTAGATTTTCTTTAGAAGTGATTCTCAAGCTTCTTTGTAGACAACGGTATGTTGCCTCGTGGCTGCTGGCTCTTTGGAGGACCCCTTCTTCACCGCAGGGCCTTGTTTTACAGCTCCTGCTCCTGGCCAGGTCACCCTGCTTCCTTCCGTGGCTTTCTTGCCTTTGGTTCAAACCATTCTGTCATTTTTGAGCAATATTGTGGCTCATTCACTACACCCCAAGCTACTTGTTCTGACATTTTGACAGGACCTTGGCAGAATGGAAAGGAGATATGTACCTTACCAGCACTTTGAATCAGAAGACTTTTTGGGTCACTCTTGCAAAATGGAAAATTCTGGACCATGAGTCCCTTTGATAGTGGATGTTCTCTCTCCAGCAGCAACATCACTCAACACTGTCAAAGGATTTGGAAGAAATGAAATGTGCCACTTTCCATGAATTTGTCTGCAGCAAATATAAATCTTGTGTGAGACATGGGGTACTTTTAGATATCATCTCATGTTATGTAAGAGTGTTCCATAAACTTAAAAATAGCTGGGCACTTTTGTTATGGTTGCCTTGAGCTTTACTGTTGGATTTCCCATACTTGAGCAGTGCATCTCCAAGAGAGAAGATGTCACCACCTCAGCAAGCTGGGGAAGGTGCTGTAATCCGCTCTGCAGGGAGGACAGAGGTAGCCCTTAGCACTAGCAAGCTGCTGGATAATTCATCTAATGTGGAAGTGCTAAATCAAAAGCAACACTGTGATTAAAAAAGAATGGTAGCAACTAAAATCTGTGATAAATTAGATCTTCCTCTTCTTCCTCTTCTTCCTTTTCTCCTCCTCCTCCTCCTTTTTCTCCCCTTCCCCCACCTCCCCATTTCCCCTCTTCCTTCTCCTTCTTTTTGTACCAGTACTGGAGTTTGAACTCAGGGCCAGAATGCTGTTCCTTAGCTCTTTCACTCAAAGTGGGTACTCTACCAGTTGAGCTACAGCTCCATTTCTGGCTTTTTGGTGAATAATTGCAAATCCTGCACAGGCTGGATTTGAACAGAGATCCTCAGATCTCAGCCTCCTGAATAACTAGGATTACAGATGTGAGTCACCAGCAACTGACAGGTCTTCTGTGTCTGAGCAGTTGGCCTCGGTATGTATGTATGTGAGTATGCTTGTGAGTATGCTTGACCTCAGGGCCTGGGTCACTGTCCCTTAGTTTTTTTCTCAAGGTAGAACTCTACCACTTGAGCCATAGCTTCACTTCTGGCTTTTCGCTGGTTAATTGGAAAGTAAAGTCTCAAAGACTTTTCTAACCAGGTAAGCTTTGAATTGTGAAATCCTCAGGTTTTAGCCTCCTGAGTAGCTAGGCTTATAAGTGTGAGCCACTAGCACCTGGCTTCTCTATGGTTCTAATGTCTATGTTTATAAGAGAAGTTGGCCACTAACTTGTTTTTTTTTTTTTATTTGGTCAAGGGGCTTGAACTCAGCCTGGGCCTGGGCCTTGAGCTTTTTTATCCAAGAATAGTGCTCTACCACTGTGAGCCACAGCTCTACTTCTGGTTTCCAGGTGGTTAACTTAAGAAAAAGTCTTTCCTGTCTAGGCTGGCTTCGAACTGTGATCTCCAGATCTCAGCCTCCAGAGTAGCTGGGATGACAGGCGTGAGCCACTGGTGCCCAGCAGCCACTAATTTTTAATATCTGGACCATCTGTGACAGATTTTAGCTCCAGGGTTTTACAGGCCTCATACAGAGTTTGGGAGGACTCCCCTACTGTGTGCGCACTAGGGCAGTCTGTGTGGAGACGTGTGTCTCCACGATCCCTCCCTTGTTCTTCAGCCGTCCTGGCTGGCTGTTCTTTCTCCAGGACTACTCTTCTCCTGAACAGTATCCTTGCAGTCCACCTCAGGTGTGATTTGTTTTCATGGTGAAGTGTTGTGTAGAGTACAGAACTTCAGTGTCTCTGCCCACAGCCTGAGTATCTCCACATAATTTCCTGGTCCTGGTTTGTGGCTAGTTAGTGCCTTGTTGTAGGAACAAGGAAGTGATTCAAGAGGTTTCTGTCACCAGTGATTAGAAGCTTTTCTTGTGTGGGCAGTTATGCATTGAAGGCCAAATATAGCAGCAGTTTAACACATAAAACAGAGTTTTAGTATTTGTTGATTAACCTTACCAAATACTTTCAATTATAACATTACTGATGGAACCTGAGAATCTCTGCATGCAAACCCGAGTCTGTGAGGGAGGGTGGTAACAGGCTCAGGGGAGATAGTTGGTAGTGACCTTGGGCAGTCTGTGTCTGTCGCCACCTGTCCAGGATAGTGGTTTGCAGTCTCTGCTGACCTGAGTGTAAGAGCAGAGCACGAGGGTGCTCCTGTCTCAGTCCACACCTTGCCACATCTGTGTGTCTACATCTCCTTGGAGTGAGAGGAGAGGAGAGCGGTTAATGGGGCTGGAGCACCCACAGTCTGTGTGTTGAGCGGGAGGCCTTGGAAGGCGATGGTGTAACTGAGTCCTAGTGAGAGGGCCCAAGGACAGAAGAGGTGGGTGACGCTGAGTGCCAGTCCCGGGCATGCGCTGATGAGGTTAGAACTCCTGCTCACACAGGCAGGCAGGCAGAAAAGAAGGACACACCTTCTCCCCCTCCTTAGGGCACTCCGCTACTCACTGCCCAGCAAACAAACCAGACCTGCTGGGGAATGAGCTCAGGGCCGACTGCAGCAGCCCTGCTGGAGTCTGAGCCCCGCCCCCCACCTGTCCCATGTGCTGGGAGAGCTCTGGCCAGTAGGCAGACCCTGAGGAAGAGGCCACAGACCCTCCCGAGAGGCCACATCCTCATTTCCACCCTCTGCATCCTTAGCTGTCATGTTCCACCCACCCCAGGAGCCCATGCAGGTGCCCGCTGGACCCTCAGCATGGGACCAGCACTCACGCTCACGCGGTCTTGCCCTGCCTCTTGGGCTGCTTGACTCATCGGTATCTGTTTCTTTCCTTCTGTCTCCCATCTCTGAAGTTCACTATCTGTGTCTGTATGTGGAAATGCAGAGCTCATTACTGGTGTTGGGAGCATTGGACAGACGATACAAAGTCATCATGTAGTGAAAGAAATGCATCTACTTAAAGAGTTGCTCTAATGTTGCCAACAAGCTTTAATTTCTCACCAAACATTAGAGTGCTGAGGGCTGGTAAAAGGGATTTCTCTCAGGTCATAAAAATACTTCCAAGCCGGGTGCCGGTGGCTCACGCCTGTAATCCTAGCTACTCAGGAGGCTGAGATTTGAGGATCACAATTCAAAGCCAGCCCAGGCAAGAAAGTCCGTGAGATTCTTATCTCCAATAAACCACCAGAAAACCAGAAGTTGTGCTGTGGCTCAAGTGGTAGAGTGCTAGCCTTGAGCTGAAGAGCTGAGGGACAGCACTCAGGCCCAGGGTTCAAGCCCCATGACCAACCCCCCAAAAAAATTCCAATAATTTACTATTTCACTTAAAAAATACGAGGGCTGGGAAGGTGACTCAGTGGTAGAGCACTTGCCTTGCATACATGAGGCCCTGGGTTCGAGTCCTCAGTACCACATAAGCAAAAAAGAAAAAAGCCGGAAGTGGCACTGTAGCTCAAGTAGTAGAGTGCTGGCCTTGAGCTGAAGAGCTGAGGGACAGTGCCCAGGCCCAGAGTTCAGGACCCATGACCGGACCCCCCCCCAAAAAAAAAAATACAAGGAGAATCGACACTTTTGTTCAGTGGTAGAAGCTTGCCTAGAATGCACAAGGCCCAGGGGTCCATCTTCAGCACTGAAAAATAAATAAGTTTAAAAATATAAAACAGTCCTTAGAAAAGTTTTATAGTGGCATAATTGACAAAAGCCTGAGCATATTTGAAAGTGGACCATGTGATCGCTGTTGAGACTTGCCACAGTGGAGATGGTGACACCCGCCGCCTCCCACGCCACCTGTGCCCTCACCCTGACAGGCAGGCCACCCCGGCTCCTCTGCCTTTCCAAGGCTCAGGTCAGTTGGTGGAGCCACTTGGCAGGACCCCATCTCATGAGGCTCACCCACTCTGTGTTTACCCATAGTTCATCCCAAACCGTCTCTCTTATGAGGGAAAGTATCATTTGCTAAGAACGGAAAATGTATTTAAATAGTAGAACAGATGACAAAGTGCAGACCAAAGTGCAGGGAACCAAGAACAGGACAGCTGAGACCCTGATTGGCCACACGTTGTCACAGGACGCTAGCTTCATTGGCTCTTCAGAACTGATTGTCACATGGCACTGGCTTCATTGGGTCTTCAGAACTGATTGTCACAGGACGCTAGCTTCATTGGGTCTTCAGAACTGATTGTCACATGACACCGGCTTCATTGGGTCTTCAGAACTGATTGTCACATGGCACTGGCTTCATTGGGTCTGCAGAACTGATTGTCACATGGCACTGGCTTCATTGGGTCTGCAGAACTGATTGTCACATGACACTGGCTTCATTGGGTCTTCAGAACTGATTGTCACATGACACTGGCTTCATTGGGTCTGCAGAACTGATTGTCACATGACACTGGCTTCATTGGGTCTGCAGAACTGATTGTCACATGACACTGGCTTCATTGGGTCTGCAGAACTGATTGTCACATGACACTGGCTTCATTGGGTCTTCAGAACTGATTGTCACATGACACTGGCTTCATTGGGTCTGCAGAACTGATTGTCACATGATACCGGCTTCATTGGGTCTGCAGAACTGATTGTCACATGACACTGGCTTCATTGGGTCTGCAGAACTGATTGTCACATGACACTGGCTTCATTGGGTCTGCAGAACTGTCACATGACACCAGCTTCATTGGGTCTGCAGAACTGATTGTCACATGATGCTGGCTTCATTAGGTCTGCAGAACTGAGGTGGGTCAGGTTTCCTGCCCTGAAATGGACCCACGTACTCCAACTAAAACTAAGCCTGTTCAGGAGCCATTCCAAAGTTGTGGGTCTCTGGCATCTCAAGGTAAAGATTCTGTTCCTTGCCCTTCATAGGAAGGGTGATTGAAAGGAGCCTCTCCCTTCCTGCCCTCCTGGGCCCCTTCAGTTCTGCGTGGGCAGGGCTCCGCGGCCAGCTGCTCCCCCGTGAGATTCCTAGTCTCTGTGCAAGGACCCTGCACTTAAGCGTGCGTCACAGTTCCCGTGGCCTCGTCCGTTGTCCATGTGGCATTTGGAAGCCAGCACAGGGCAGAGGAGCCCAGTCCTTGCTGACAGCACGCGTCTCGGACGCACTTCCACTTCCTAGCTCAGAGCAACTGAATGGTTTACAACTCTGGCTTTCCTTTGAGTTCCTCCTCTTGCTTATTGGAAATCCTACCCGATCCCTGGAAGTAGTGCTGCCAGGCTGGGTTCTCTTTGCTGCTGCTGCTGGACTGTAGGTCCTCTGCCAGAGTCCTCTTCCAGTGTTCCCTGCCGCCGCACTCAGCACGGGTTCCCTACCTCCCACCTCCCACCCCAAAGCCACTGGGTATTTTCTGAAGACTCTAGGGTGTGGATCTTCGTCATACCTTTGTGGTCTTCTGTCTGCTCTCCTGCCTGTTATACCGAGACAGTCCCCTTTGGTATTTCTGTCTCAGCCAAGATGCGCCTGTGTCCCTTCCTTGACCCTGGGCTGCCTTTCTACCTCTTGGTGCCGAGGACTTTCAGTGCTCTGACCCTGCCAGTTCTCAGGACTATGCAGCTCAGGAGTGCCGGCCACTCCCAAAAGTTAGGGAGGCAGCTTTTTTATCATGCATCCTTCTGTGTTGGCAGCTTTCTCCTTCCCCGTGGGCATTGCCCCCCGTGGGCATTGGCTTGGGAGTGTCCTGCCTGTCCGTGCCCTGGGGTGAGAGCTGCCGTGTGCGCACAGGGGCCTTGCTTACTATTTACCTCCATGCTTGGGGAATAGTGTTTCTTCCGTGCCTTGAAAATGACAGTACTTAGTGTTTGGCAGAGCAAAGCCCTAATTTCCAGTCTAATTAAATTGCAATGTAAATATCACTTTAAGAGGAAATGCAGTTGCTTCATTTAATCAATAAGATCGTTCCTGGCACAGCAAATCCATAAAGTGCCCCTGAGTGATTTTTTTTTTTTTTTTTTTTTGTTGGTCGTGGGGCTTGAACTCTGGGCCTGGTTGCTGTCCCTCAGCTCTTCAGCTCAAGGCAAGCACTCTACACTAGAACCACAGCGCCACTTCCGGTTTTCTGGTGGTTTATTGGAGATAAGAGTCTCATGGACTTTCCTGCCCTGGCTGGCTTTGAACTGTGATCCTCAGATCTCAGCCTCCTGAGTAGCTAGGATGACAGGCGTGAGCCATCAGTGTCCGGCCTCAGTGAAGTTTTTGTGCTGCTTGTACTATGTGTGAAGAAAGTGTTCATGCTCCGGAGTGACCCTCACCTCAGTGGCACTCCCTGGCGTGGCCCACAGGCTCCCTCAAGTGCTCTCCCGGGAGCCTGCATCTCGTTGCGGTGAGGAGGGCTCCCGAGACACAAGCAGCTACCAAGCAAAGCCCCAGGGAGCATCAGGGGTCGGGCCCACTGTCCTCCCCACCCACTGGTTTGTCTTGCTCTGCCCATCCCACATGGAACTGGGGACAGCTGCATGGCAGCAGGCTCACAGCTCTGCTGGGTTCTCTCCCTTGCATCTCGAAATGTCGCCGTCTTCTCCTCTGTGCTATTCTCCTTCTCCGCTCGTCTCTGTGAGGAAGGCCGAGCCCCCGGCCCCTCTCTTGGCCCCATCTCATCTCCCGCAGCGGGCACAATGGCATTGTGCCTGAGTGGCGGGAACATGGCAGGAAGCTCGCTCTCAGCACATCACAGACCAGCTAGCAGGCCGGCTGATGCGGCTCCCAGAGAGGGCCTGGAAGCAGATGGGGGCCGAGCTTCTTGGAGGACTGCAGCAATGAGGAGGAGGGAGGGAGGAGGCATGTGGACTTGACCAGTCTGCAGAGGCAGTAGCTGAGCCATGTTCCCATCTGCCTGGACCTTGTCTTGGCTTCTTCCTCCAGGGTCCACCCTCCCTGCACACCGCCCCCCACTCGACTAGTAAGAGTCTGCAGTCCAAAGGCTATTGGTATCAAAGACAGCCGATTGAGGGAGACGAGCCAGCGCTTTCTGCAGCCCTTGGCCCCCCATGGCAGGGTGGGCACTGGCTGAGCAAAGGCCTGCTGTGTGTTTCTGCTCTCTACCGTCACATACACCTGCAGAGGTGCTTTTATTTTGAAGAGAATAAATATGTACAATATTTTGCTGACGGCCTCCTTCCTTTATGGAGGTGTGGTGTCTGTCTACGCCTGTCGGCTGGGTTGGGGGGAGCTAGCGTGCCGCCTGCCTGTGGCCAGCCGGTGGCACAAAGGCTGACTGGTCACTGGGTAACCCCTTTACAGTTTGTATGAGCATGTTTAAATTATGTCAACTTGTATTAAATTACGTCAACGTTGAGTTTGGCTTGCTGACTGGTGCATGATAGCACCCAGGAGGCAGGAGGATCAAGGGTTCAGGGCCGGCCTGAGCTGTATAGTGAAACCTTGTCTCAAGATGAGCTCAGTTCTGAGAGGTGAAATGTCAAGTAACCAAATCTTTTTCTTACACAGAATGGAGTTTGCTGAGCTGGGCTTGGAGAGCTTCAGGTGTGGTTGGAAGAAGTACCATCCAGGTGGATCGTACTTATTTTAGTTCTACTGAGCTGTGATCTCAGTGTTACTGACACAGAAGGAGCTTTGCCTCAGGATCAGAGCAAAAATATAAACTCAAGAAATTTCAGGGTAAGTAAAAGCTTATAAGAATTGGATAAAATGTGATTGATACAAATTCTAGGTGTGATGGCACATACCAGTAATCCTAGCACAGTCATGGCAGGGGGTGGATCTCTAGTTTGATTGAACCTAGCTACATAGCAAAACCCTATCTTAAAAAAAACAACAAAAAACAAAAAGACTTGCTTGACGTAAGCTGCTTAATTAAGTCTTGTGGTTTGCCTTGCCTTTTACATGTATTTCGCTGAATAATGTCCAGATTACTGGTGACCCGTAGTAACTGGTTACGCTTGTTCACTCATGTCTTGCTGTGGACTCAGATCCCCTGGGAACCCCTCTAGGCACCTCATGGGTGCCGGCAGCTCTGGCCTCAGTCACTGCAAGTGAGGTCAGCACTTCATGCTAGGCACGAGGTGATTTTACCGGCTGTTCTGTTCTGTTGAGGTGATTGCAGGGGAATTTCTTTAGTGCTAAGTTTTGGCAACTAGGGCATGAGTCAGCACCATGGCCTAATTCTAGACTGCCAAAGTCGACATTCCCGTGGAAGTTTCTTCTTGGGTTTGGAGGAAGAGAAAGGACACAGAGTGTGGCCATGGGGACACTGCGTGCCCTGGGCTCCAGCAAGGCCCTGATGCACTGCTAGACCTCTTACCCCTCTCCCCCTCTCTCACCAACACAGACTGCCTTCGCAGGCCGTCTGCAGCTCTAGAGCTTCCAGACATCAAGGGTAGGGCCGGCCTGCACCATAGCCCGAGGAGCAGAGCAGTGAGGACAGATGAGGCCCCCAGGGATGTAAATGTGGGTGCAGGGGAGTGGCCAGTAGGCCCTGGAGGTCACTGTGTTTAGGGAGCACCATTGTGCCTATCTCTGGCTCCTGGGATTTAAGTTCATGTCAGAAAAGGCCCTACTTATTATTTCTTTGCCTTTAAATGTCACAGAAGTAACTGGTCCCACTTAGACTTATCTGAGTGTTGGAAGGTCAAGGGGAAGGTCATTTCTACTGTCACTATACCAGGTGGAGTTTTATATTTGGCTGTGACCCATCTTTCTGCCCATCAGTGATATGAAGTCAGTTTCTCAGTAACCAAAGTTTACTGAAAGGCACAGCATCCCAGAGCCACAGTGGGCCCAAGAAGACATACGGTTCCACGTTGCAGTGTTGAGTGTAATTTATGACTGCCTATTTTTAACATGCCACAGAAGTAAAGCATTGCATTAATTATGCCTAGTATGTGAAGTAGCAAGTATTTTTATATAAAGTAAACATGCACTAGAGAAATGAATTATTCATAATCCTTTGCACAAATAAATTGTTCTTAAAGGCATAGAAGCATATGCTGAGAAAGTAGAGATGAAGGGCTGAGGCTGTAGTGCTAGGGCGCAGTGGAGCATGTCTCCTCCTGCTGGTGATGTGGGGTAAGTGTTAGCTGCACTATAGAAACTATTGCTTTTCCCCTGTACAATGAGAACTAATTTCGGCAACAAAGAGTTTGAGGCTTTATTCTTTTCTTTCTTCTGGCTGGGAAACATACAGTGAGCATAGGAGACTTGGCTGAACGTGCCAGTATGAGAGAAGAGATTGACTGACGTGCTGATTCCTCACCTGGGCCTGGAAGTTGGCTTGGCCATGTTGGCTCTGCGCCAGCTTACCATGCTGCCTGGGCTTCTTGCATCTTGACACCTGAGATGCTCTCCTGAGGTGGAACACCATGGGTGAACCGCACAGTCCTAGCGGTGTTCACCCGCCTGTGAATGACTAGACTGCAGGGAGGTTTGCCTCTGGCTTACACGAGGCATTCGCCAGGTGTTTCTCATCCTCTCTGTGTGCTAGATAGTCTTTCAAAGCAGAAACTTAACTCTTCATTTTAAAATGAAGTTCATAAAAGATACTGCCTTATGTAATTATAGCCATATAATTTGAAGTGTGCTCAGATGTAGTGAAAGGAGAATCTTAAAAATGTGTAAAAATTCCAGCCAGGTGCCGGTGGCTCATGCCTGTAATCCTAGCTATTCAGAAGGCTGAGATATGACTTGAAGCCAGCCTAGCCAGGAAAGTCTGTGAGACTTATCTCCAATTACCCGCCCCGCCCCCCCAAAGCCAGAAGTTGAGCAGTGGCTCAAGTAGTAGAGCACTAGCTTTGAGAAAAAATGCTTAGGGACAGAACCCATGAGTTCAAGCCCCAGGACCAGTACCAAACCAAAGAAACCTTTCAGTCACATGGAAACATACAAACCTGCAACTCAGCTGCATCGTGTGCTGAGTGGCTGGCAGTGCAGCTAGACGTGCACGAGCACAAGGTTAGAGCTGAGAGCTGGCTTGTGGCAAGGCTCACCCACAGAAGAGGTGGGTGCACTCTTCCCACACACGGTCCTTACATCCTGTGAACCAGGTGTACATAGAGCATCACTGTGCTCGCACGTCAAGCAGCCCAGTCGTACACAGAATATTACCATGCTTGTGTGGAACACTCATCACCATATTTGTGTGTTAAATATTAAATCATGTACAGAATGTCACCATGCTTGTGTGTCAAACAGATCATACACAGAATGTCACTGTGCTTGCATGTAAAGCACATCACTGTGCTTATGTGTAAAACATACCACTGTACTTGTGTATAGAACAGTCAGGCTCATACATAGAATGTCACTGTGCTTGTGTGTAAAATGTAGTCAGGTCATCTACAGAATGTCACTGTGTTTGTGTGTAAAACAGATCACACACAGAATGTCACTGTGCTTGTGTGTAAAATGTAGTCAGGTCATATACAGAATGTCACTGTGTTCGTGTGTAAAACAGATCACACGCAGAATGTCACTGTGCTTGTGTGTAAAATATAGTCAGGTCATATATAGAATGTCACTGTGCTTGTGTGTAAAGCGCATCACGGTGCTTGTGTGCAAAATGTCAGGTCTGGACTTGCTCTCTGTGGACAGCTTCACCAATGGGAAGCCGCTTGGTGCAGAACACAGCTCTGTGTCTGGGACAGTCCTGCTGGCCCCAGAAGCCTAGGAGGGCTGGATTACTGATAACCAGACTACTTTACACTGCCCCTTAGCACCATAGAGCCACCCGAACAGCACTCCTCTTGAGGAGGAGTGTGCAGGGGAAGGAGCCGTGTCAACAGCAGCTGTGTCTCCAGGGGCCAGTGGAAAGCTTTGGGATGATGGGGAAGCGGTGATGGGAAAGGGAGGGAGGGCGCCACGTGGACGCTCCTCTGTAGTGGTCAGCTCCTGGTGTTCCAGTGCCCAAGGGAGGCCCGGGGATGACACTGGAATATCTCCTGTCCCGTTTCCATTTCTTCAACAACTGTAGCCTTTGGAGTCTTCAAAGTGGTGAGAGGATTGCTGGTGTCTTTCGTTTACTGGTGAAGCCACTAGGGCAGCAGCTTGTGTGTGGCTTCAGGGTGGTTATTGGAAAGTCCACGACCAAGGTAGGATTAGAGAGTTGGGACTTACAGGGACCATTTGGCGGGTGAGGAGGCAGCTACCAGGGTGCTGAACAGGGACACAGTCCTACTGTGCCCACAGCTGGGCAAGCTGGTAGATGTAGAATTTAAAATAATCTGACATCGGGCAGCAGTGGCTCATATCAGCTCAGCAACTCAGAAGGCAGGCATTAGGAAAATTGAAATTCCAGGCTAGCCTGGGCAAAAAGTTTATGAGATATGTCATCTCAACCCAGCTGGGCACCGCAGGAAGTGTAGATAGGAGGATTGTTGTCTAGGCTGGCTGGGGTAAAAAGTGAGGCCCTATCTCAAAAACAACCAGAGCAAGCCAGGCGCTGGTAGCTCACGCCTGTAATCCTAGCTACTCAGGAGGCTAAAATCTGAGGATCATGGTTCAAAGCCAGCCCAGGCAGGACCATCTATGAGACCCTTATCTCCAGTAAACCACCAGAAAACCAGAAGTGGCACTGTGGCTCAAGTGGTAGAGCGCTAGCCTTGAGCTGAAGAGCTGAGGGACAGTGCCCAGGCCCAGAGTTCAAGCTCCACGACTGACAGAAAAAACAGTAAAGAAGGTTGGAGAGGTGGCCCAAGCAGTAGAGTGCCGGTGGAGCAACCAAAGTCTGGAGCTCATGCTTCTAGTACTGTGTTATCATCTGCACTGTCACCATTATCATCTCAGTAAAACTTGGTCTAAACACTAAGTTTTGGTGTGTTCTAGGTGGGTAGAGTCCAGTGTACGTGTGAGGCTTTAAGTTCCCTGGAGTGTGCTATCCACAGAAGTGCAAAACAAAGGAAAAGCTCAGCAGGCATGTGGTTGGACAGTACTGGGGCAGAAAGCTGCCCAGAATTCCTCTTTGCTGTTCTGTGCCCTGGCCTCGACCAGTCAGAGGAGAGGCCGTGGTGTCCTGGAGACCACGCGTGAGGAGAAATGGGAAGACCAAGCTGCAGGCTCCGGAGAGTCTGTTCACTCTTCAGTAGAGGCACATGTGGAGACCCAGCATGGTCCTCCCTCATCCCGGTAGCACAGGTGACGCCTGCTGCGCTGGCTGGGATGCACAGCTTGGAAGTCTTCAGACTCCACCTGCTTCTTCCACCTGTGACAGCATGCCCGGGGGGGCACCGCCACGCAGCTATTGCTTGCCTTTCCTTGGTCTCTGGTCAGGTAGCTGCGGTGAGTGACAGCATGGCATGAGTGACCGTGTGGCCTGCGTGACTACGTGGCCAGGCAGAGAGCTGTTCTTGGTGTGATCTTCTCTTGTGTCATGGGGTAGCTGTGCTTTTGTGTCCAGTCAAGGTCTATGAAGCAGAGGTAAGAAAATGCAAAGCCCTGTTTGTGGAAGTGGTGCAGGTGGCTTCGTCCAGTGCTGGTGTGCAGCCCCCCGCAGTGGAGTGGACGTGGCCAGCACAGCCAGCTCTGAGCACATGCAACACACACACACACACACACACACACACACACACACACACACACACACACACACACACACACACACACACACACACACACACACACACACACACACACACACACACACACACACACACACACACACAGTCCCTGTCCCGTCCCGGGCAGAGAGGCAAGCCGGTGGGGGCAGGGCAAGGCAGGCCAGCTTCATGGCTGTGGGGTGGGGCTCTGTCCTAGAGGCTGAGCAGGTATTTTCCAGGCAGGCTGCAGGGCTGGAAGGCGGGGTCTGGTGAGTCAGAGAGGATGAGAATAGGGGCTGGCAAGGCAGGCTTATGTGCATGCCAGACCAGTGTATATTTCAGTGTTGATCTGAATGGCACCTTCAGATTGGACACATCTGGACACATTGGACACATTGGAGGGCGTTTGACGAAAGCCAGCCCACAGCCCTGCCCTCCTCAGAACCTTTGGTGGTTGTGTAAGTGAGCTTTAGCTGTTTGGTTTTGGTGGTGGCTGGAATTAGCATGCTGCAGTGGTGGAGTCACAGCGGGCAGAGCACAGGAAGGACCGTTCCTCATGAAGTCTGCTTGGCTCCCTCATCCTGGGATCTCAGATGAGCTGTGAGCTCATCTGCCGAGACCCGTGTGCTGGGGCGGACCAGGGGCAGTGCATGTGCGCCCCTGTGTGCCTGCCGGATTAGCAGGAAGGCGGAGTTGTCCTCCGTGAGGCTTCCGTGGGGCCGAGTCAGAGGTCTGCACTGGGCCTTCCCGCTCTTCACGCCACACTGCTGACCTTGGCTCCTCAGCTGAAAACGTCACTGCTGACTGCACTGAGAGACAGAAGGGTCAGCCTGCTCCCTTCCCCACCTTCTCTGCCTGTGTCATGGAATACCTTCAATTGGAAGGGCCAGAAAACATCTCCAGTCCTGTCTAAACTGAGATTTGTTCATGTTTTACGTCACAAGGAATCCAAAGGAAGTTTTTTCCAAGGTTGGTACAGAAATCAGCTATGTTGGGCTTTGGTGTTTCTGCCATTCTTATAAGTAGTTATTCCCTCACCGTGGCAGTGTAGCTGCTGCAGCTCCAGGCACAACAGGGAGGTGGCTTATGGGGCCGGCCCTTTCGCCAGGGACATTCCAGAAGCTTTCAGCTTATTTTCTTCCCTGGGCAGAGCTGGTTCCTGCAGCCAGCGTAGCCACAAAGTAGACCATATGCTCTGTAACTCTGGTCCCTGGCAGGAGGCAGGGAAGAGCCTGGCTAGGGCCGGTTTGGCCACCTGGGCCCTTGGCTGCTTCTGCTTGGTGCTCCTTGGCTGGTGAGACTGCCTCATTCCGTGTGGGCTGTGCCCCCCTCGCCCTGCATCCTGCTGTGCCACCCTAAGCTCCCCGATCAGGTGCCAAGCCCTGACCCGAGTCCTGACCTGCCTGTGCTGAGCACTACCACATACCCCTCCATTTCTACCACCGAGCTTCAGAGTTACTGGCTTTATTTTCTCAGGTGCACCCCAGCCTGCAAGTAGCCTTCGTTACCCTGGTTGCAGAGGCTTTATGATTGGACAGCGCCGTTTTGAGCATGGCACTGCTCTCCGTGTGCTGTCCTCTCAGCTTGGGCAGCTCTGGGCCTTGCATGCTGCCCCTCTGCTGGGGGGCCTCCCTGGGCAGCTCTGCATCCTGGGTGTGTGGATCCTTCTGATGGAGCCCCTCCCCGGGCAGCGGTGGCTGTGGGAAGTGAAGGAATTAGCACGCACAGCCTCGAGATATAGACACTGGCCCCTGGTGGCCTGGCTCCTTGTTGAGGGAGAGCCACGTTTCCCTGTCTTTGTCTCCATTTATTTCTGGATCACCCATTTGGTTTTTGGAGCCCATTCCACTCATTCTTGAAATTCATATATTTTCTTTTTTTTTTTTTTTTTTTTTTTTTTTTGTCGGTCGTGGGGCTTGAACTCTAGGCCTGGGTGCTGTCCCTCAGCTCTTCAGCTCAAGGCGAGCGCTCTATCACTTGAGCCACAGCGCCACTTCCGGTTTTCTAGTGGTTTATTGGAGATAGGAGTCTCACGGTCTTTCCTGCCCGGAATGGCTTTGAACCGTGATTCTCAGATCTCAGCCTCCTGAGTAGCTAGGATTACAGGCGTGAGCCACCGGCGCCCGGCTGAAATTCATATATTTTCTATTTCAAATGAGACTGAAACCTTCATTCATATTTTGACTTTTTCCTGGAAGTTTTGTTCGTGTCTTTCCCTGTGTTTATTGGGGGCTCATTGTCAGTTCGTAGCATCACCCTTGATGGGAGACCTCTGGTACAGTGTAACACATTCTGACCAACAAGCAGCCACCTCTGCTTCCTGCTGGCCTGCCACTGACCGTGTGGCCTGTGGGTGGTGAGGAGCTGGCCCGCCCTCTGGCTGGTTGCCCTGCAGGTCCCTGCCGTGGCACTATGCAGACAGCAGGTGGTGCTGGAGGATCGCTTGGAAGACAAGGTAGCTAGTCACTAACTGTGAAGTGGTTGGGTTCATTCAATTCCGCAAAGTTGGGACCTGGGCAGAGGACCCAGGAGGTGTGGGAGGAGTACTTACTGCGCCTGACCTGGCTCCCTGTTTAATGTGTTTACTGTAATAGATTGTATCAGGGTACAGAAGAGGGGCTTCCAGATTGCCAGAGCCTGTTCCTACTTAAACAACTGCCGCCGTGCCTGTACAGTTGGTGTGGATACAGTTTTACACTTCTACCGTAGCTTACATTTCAAGTAGGCAATGAGTTAAACTTTAGGAAAAGCTAGCAAGTACTATTTACTTCTGAATAAGTAGCAATTTTAGCAAGTAGATGAACCAAAGTTTGTATTTGTTTCATTTGTAGTGAGGCAAGGGTGACATTTCAATACCTAAGCTTTACCTATTTATTTTATTAGCACACATTCATATTATGACATTTCTGTAAATATGAAAAATGCACTTGGGTCAGATTCACCCCTCTGCTATACTCCCATAATCTTCCTTCTACTCCCTTCCAAACACTATTCAAACTGCTTCACCCCTCTACTACCTGTCCTTAACCCTCCTTCTACCCTGTTCACTGGTTAGGAGGTTTTGTTATACAGTATTATAGTCTGTGTGTACACGCATGTGTGCACGTGTAAAACATACTTCGTACTCATTCCCCAGTATCCTCTCCTTTCCACTGATTTCCACTTCCCAAATACCCCTCCTTTTATGCACATGCCCTACTATTATTACTATCATGATCACTTTAGGTTTAGATTCTGCACATAGGCAAAAGCATATGATATTTGAGCTTTTGAGCTTGGCTTGTCCTGCTCAGTGCAATGATCTTCAGTTCCATACTCTTTTCTGCAAAGGGACATAATGTCATTCTTTATGGCTGAAGAATACTTCACTATGTGTATGTGCATTCACTGTGAGTATGTATATACATGTATATATATGTACATATATATATTTATATATATACATATCACATTTTATCCATTCATCAGTTGAGCATCTTTGGCTGAGTCCTTAGCTTGACTGTTGTGAAACAATGTTACTAAAACGTGGGTGTATAGGTGTCTCTCTTGTGTGTTGACCTTACATACCTCTGGAGAGATGTCTGAATAGTATAGCAGCATCCTACAGTAGTTCTATTTTTAGCTTTTTGATGAACTTTTAGAGTAGCTCTTTGAGGATTTCCATAGTGGTTGTACTAATTTACATTCCAACCAACAAAGTATGTAAGGGTTCCACACACACATCCTAGCCAGCATTTGTTGTTTGTTTTCTTAATAGTAGCCATTCTGACTGTTGAAAGATGGGATCTCAGTGTCATTTTGTTTGTGTTTTCTTCATAGCTCAGAATGTTGAAGACTTTTTCATGTATTAGCCATTTTGGGGACTTTCCTGTTCATTTGTCATTTATTATTGGTTATTTGTTCTTTTGGTGTTTGTGTTCTGAGTGTTAATCTTTCACCCAATGAATAGCTTGCAAATATTTTCTTCCATTCTGTAGGCTATCTCTTTATTCTGGTAATTGTTTCCTTTGATGTGCAGAAGCTTTTTAATTTGATACAATCCCATTTGTCAATTCTTGCTTTTATTTCCTGGGCCATTGGAGTCTTGTCCAGAAACTAATTGACTCTAATTTTTTATCTTCAAGTGTTTTCCTTGTATCTTCCTGTAGTAGTTTCAGAGTTTCAGGACTTGCATTGAGGTGTCTGATCCATTTTGATTCTGTGCGTGGTGAGGCTTGAAGGTCTTGTCTCAGTGATCTGCTTGTGGTTGCCCAGTTTTCTCAGCACCACTTGTTGAAGAGACTGTCTTTTCTCCAGTGGATGTCTTTGTTTCCTTTGTTTTAAAAAAAAAAAGATAACTAGTTGTGTGAGTTTCTTTCTTTTCTATTGATCTACATGTCTGGAAATAAAGAAGTGGATACGTTTCTAGATGCCTAAGACCTACCAATATTGAACAAAGTGGATAAAACCCACTTAAACAGACACATAATAAACAAGATTGAAACAGTAATAAAGAGCCTCCCAACAAAGAAAAGCAGAAGACCTGATGGATTCATTTCTGGTTTCTACCAAACCTTTAATGACTAACAATGCTCTTCAAACAAATACATGAAACAGAAAGGGAAGGAAAACTACCAGACTGATTCTATGAAGTCAGTATTATCCTGATACCAAAACACAATAAGGGCATGAGAGAGAGAGAGAGAGAGACAAAGACAGAAATAGAGACAGAGAAAAAGGAAAGGAGGAGAGAAGAGGAGGGGAAGAGGAAGAGAAAGAAAAAGGGAGAGCATAAATTATGAAGTTCCAATGCCAGAAGGACAGATTATAATGACACATTTTTTCATCAGAAAATCATTCCAAATGAACAAGTTAACAGTGCACCAGCCGGGCGCTGGTGGCTCATGCCTGTAATCAGGAGGCTGAGATCTGAGGATCGCGGTTCAAAGCCAGCCCGGGCAGGAGAGACCATGAGACTCCTATCTCCAATAAACCACCAGAAAACCGGAAGTGTTGCTGTAGCTCAAGTGGTAGAGCGCTCGCCTTGAGCTGAAGAGCTGAGGGACAGCACCCAGGCCCAGAGTTCAAGCCCCACGACCAACAAAAACAAAACAAAACAACAACAACAAAAAAAACAGTGCACCAGATCTTTATTTTTTATTTATTTATTTTTTTTGGCAGTTGTGGGGCTTGAACTCTGGGCCTGGGCGCTTGTCCCTCAGCTCTTCAGCTCAAGGCGAGCGCTCTACCACTTGAGCTACAGCACCACTTCCTGCACCAGATCTTTAAAGAAAGACTGAAACAGTGCTCTTCAACCGTTAAGAAAAAAAATACAAAGAATACTACCAAACTCATTTAATGAAGCGAGTATTACCCTAAAAACAAAAGTGAGTAAAGACATAACAAAAAAGTTATAAACCAATTTTCTTGTTTAACATACATGCAAAAAAATCCTCAACAAAATACAAATGGAATTTAATAACATTAAAATGAACACACACCATGAGCAAGTTGGTTCCATTCCTGGGATACAGGGATGGTTCAATGTGCACCAACCAATGAACACAATGCATAAATGGAATCAAGGATAAAAACCCCATGATCATTTCAGTAGATGCAAAAAACCCACTTTTACAAAATCCAGCATCCTTTCATGACAAAAGCTGTGAAGAAACTAGGAATAGAAAGAATATACTTCAGTATAATAAACATTTATATGGACAAGCAATGATGGCTCACTCCTGCAAATCTAGATCCTCAGGATGTAGAAAACCTGGAAGATCAAGGTTCAAAACTAGCCTCAGTAGAAAAGTCTATGAAACTTGGCCAGCTAATAGCCACAGTGGAGGTATGGCTCAAGTGATAGAGTGCCATCTCTGAGCAAGAAAGCCAAGCAAGAGCTCAAGCCACTCAAAACCCAGTACTAGCACAAAGGAAAACATATATGTATAACAAACCTACAGCCAACATTGTACTAAATGGGGAAAAGTTAAAACCATTTCATCTAAAGTCAAGATTCGCTAAATGTGTTCACTCCCCTGGGGACTCCCTATTCAATAGAACACTAGAATTTCTAGCTAGAACAGTAAGATGAGAAAGAAATAAAGAGGAATCAAATAGGAAAAATGATGTTAAGTTATTCCTATTTGCAGATGATAGGGTCTTATAACTAAAGTAGTCTATCAAATGATTTTATACCTAAAATATCCTTAAGAAATCAACCAGAAAACTTCTGAACTTGTAAACATTTTCAGCAAAGTAGCAGGATACAAAATTAATATACAAAAACTGTTAGCTTTTCTATATATTACCAGTGAACAAACAGAAAAAGAAATCAGTAAAAAAAATCCCATTCATAAATCCTCAAAATTAAACTAGGAACAGTTTGTGTGTGAGTGTGATTATGCGAGTGTGTGTAAATAGGGATTAAACTCACTTAAGAAGCTCCACGAAGCAGCTGCTCGTAAATATTGTTTACTGACGTTCAGACACTCAGGATAGACCCAGCTCTCCATCGGAGCTCAGTAAGTATGACTTATACAGAGGAAAGCTTTATGTGTTTCTTTCTGGTAGATGTTTCTGAGGTGTTTTGATAGTATATTGAGGAATATTATGCTTTCTTGGTTTTTTGGCATTTTATTTTTAAGTGGTGAGGGGTGGGAGCTCCCTGTCAGGTGTGAGAACAGCGCTTCTTGGTCCACGTCACCCCTTCCTTGATCTCCCTCATTCCCGCCTCTACAGTTCATTTAAATGAATGTAATATAAATAATGAATGACAATTTAGAGTTCTAACAGAATGAACACTTTTTTCTTCTTAAAGAGTAGATTTTTTAAGAGTTGTTTTCTTCAATTAATATTCTAGGAACATTAGATTTTTTAGAACCTTTACTCTGAGGATATAGATAAAAATAAAATTAATTAGCTCCCTGGAATGTCAAATGCTCAGTGGTATATGGCTATTTATGGCCATCTCCTAGAATTAAACAGTTCTTAACTTGCAGACATGGTAGCTGAAGATGAATTAGGTGCACGTTTAAAATTGAGAAACAGGACTCTGAAGTAAAGTGTCAGTGAGGTGGTTCTAGAAGACATGCTGGTGCCCAGAGGGTTGATTCCGATGCTCAGTGGCCAGGCTTCTAGCTGTATGTTTTTCTCTTAATGAATACTAAAGGTATTAGAAAGAAATGGGAAGAAGACTAGAATGAGAAGACATGGTCGGTGGGCGAAGGGCACGGCTTCTGCAGTCAGCACATACTGGGTCTGCCAGTGCCCGCCACGCCTTGCCCGTTCACGCAGCTGCTGCTCACAGCTTGGTTGCCCTCTTAGAGTCAAAGTCACTCTGTCTTTCAAAAAAAGCAAAAAGGACACCATACTTGTTGGGAAGACTTGCTGTGCAGGGACAGCTTCGTGAGGTGGAGACAGTGCATGTGGAGCCACCTCATCTAGTTCTCAGGGGCGTGGAGTAGATTCCGAACAAGACTGCGCAGTGTGCTCATCCAAAACGTCTCTGTGCTTTAGAGGGCTCCCCGCTTTTCCATCCCCCAGCCGACCTAGTGGTGTTAAACTGGGGAAATCTGGAGAACCATGCCCCTTGGAGGAGACCAGGTAGTGGCACCCACTAGCCAGTCTACCAGCAGGGGTGGGCACTGCTTTCCCTTCCCTAAAAGAGAGGCATACAGCCCTACCCAGGCTCTGCAGAGCCCTCACGCCAGTCCGTGGCCGAAGGTTACCAGGGAGAGCAGGGCTTGGGACAGTGTCAGGCGCAGTTGCTCCAAATCATGCCAGGGCTTTGGGCTCTGGGGAGGTCTTTTGTCACCTGGTATCTACCCCGGCTAAGTGCCTGAGGGTAGATCTATAAGAACTCACATTTACATAAAAGCCCCTCGAGCACCAGCTCTGGAAAGGCTAGTCCCTCCTCTGTCTCAAAGGACCCCAATCTTAAAGCAGCAAGTACAAGGACACAGTTAATATAATGGGCTTGATGCATGTATGCCAGCTGAACACACACATTGTCTGAGAGAGTGCAGGACACTGCCTTTCCAGCAGGATGGTGTGAGGGCCTTGCCAGAGGGCAGAGGGCAGCGTGGGAGGGCTGGGGGCAGGCAGCCGCCTCTGTGTGGTTTTGGTGTGTCCCATTCATAGGCTTGAGGGACTCCCATGAGACCATGAGGTAGCTTCTGACACACCTGCCTCACACACTGGGATGTTTAAATATGGGAGCATGGAAGGGCTTTGTAGGTTTTGCCTTTTATAAATACTACATCTGAATTCACGAATTGGGATGTGCCTGAATGTAATTATTTTTGTTTTTAAATTTTGTTGGTACCTGTCCTGGGGCTTGAACTCAAGACCTGGACATTGTCCCTAAGCTTTTTTTGCTCAAGGCTAGTGCTCTACTACTAGAGCCACAGTTCCACTTCTAGCCTTCTGGGGGGTATTTGATTAGAGATAATATCTTGGACTTTCCTGACCAGGCTGGCATTGAATCGTGATCCTCAGCTCTCAGCCCCTGAGTAGCGTGAACACATTGAAGTGCCCAGCCTTGATTTTTTTTTTTTGTCTTTTAGATAGGGGTGCAGTCAAGGTGGGAAATGCTATTTTTCTATCTCAGAACTATCAGTTGGACCTTGTCTGGGAAATGTGGGATGGGAAGTGGCCAGGACACTTGGTTCTAACTGGCCCTGGCCTTGTGGCCTGTGCTCTGAAGCCCCTCTGTCCAGAGCTGAGGAGTGGGGGTGTAGAGGAGTGAAACCTGCTGAGCTCAGCTTCCAGAAGGAACAGACCGTGGAAATACCAGCACACAGCGCCCGGGGAGAGCCACTCCTCAGACTCCTGATCGTCCCCACCATCGTTTTGTCCTGAGAATTCAGGCTCCAAATAGCTTTTTGCCATCCGTCTTATCTTTTCTTAGCCCATGGTTGTCTTGGTCTGGACCACGTAGGGCTACATCAGTGTAGCGTGCTCTCTGACCCAGAGAGACCCCAGAGCTTTGGCTCTTCCCAGCATTCTCTGGCCTGGTTTGGTCACTCCAGGGAGACTCCATTTTGGCTGTTGCCTGTGGGCGTGGGCCCTGCCAGTGCCTCCCTGCCCAGGGCGGGTCAGGCCACGGTGCTGGTCTGCCGAGCAACTCGATGAGCACAGCTTTGTGGGTTTGGTGACGAGCAGTGTGTGGTCATCCCTCACTGTCTGATGCATTGCAGGGATTCGTTGAAAAACCATACAAGCCCCCACAGAGAGCTAAATATAGTCAGTGACTTCATGGAGCAGCTCCAGAGAGCTTTTCTTGTTTCTTATTAACACAGTCAAAGCACATTTGTTTTCCTTTTGAATGTGGTTTCTTGGTTGAATTGCTGGGCTGGAGCTGTGTCCTCTGCCTGAACCTCATGGTAGATGTGGAGCTCCCAGTAGGGAGCCAAGCTCAAGAGTGTGACTCCAGCCAGGGCTGCGTCCACAGAGGCTCGTAGAGGAAGCTGTAAAGCCAGCTCCTTAGACTGGTTGATGGTTTCCAAATACTTTTACCAAAATGGGTCATCTGTCTCTTGCAGGCCGGGCTCCTGGGGGCACAGAGAAACACCAGCAGCCAAGGAGGGGCGTAGCCAGACTGCGCCCACAGTTGGCCCAGTGTGTTCCACAGCCTCCCACAGGCTCACCGTGGCCAGGTGGCTCTGGTGCCAAGGCCCGGCCTGTGAGCCCAGCTGGCTGCCCCAGGCGCCCCCCCAGCCCCTCCCAACACTTCTGTCTTTGTTTCTGTCCTCTGAGGAGCCTCACACCGCAGTGGCTCCTGCACCTCTGCCTGCTCCTTGCTCACTGCGGTGGGCAGGGCTGCAGGTGCGGTGCTGACTGCCTGGCGTGGCCATTGTCATCATAAAAGAGGACCCCACTCTACCCAGTGTGAGTGAGTGTCTCTGCTTCTGTCCCACCCCTCCTCCTTTCTTCTTGTGTTTATGGGCCCCACACTTCTGGCAGCACGCAAGCTGCACCTAGGGAATTCAGGCCAAGTAACAGCTCGTGGCTGTCATACTAGGCCCTGAAGCACTCACTTTTACTAAACCCCATCATATCTGGGGTTCTGCTCCCATGGACGCCAACCCTGGACTGAACATTTTTGCAAAAATACATCTGTACGGGATGTACATAGACTGTCTTTCTTGACACTCCTAAACAATACTGTGTAACAACTACATAGCATTACGTTGCACTGAGTATGAGAATTGATGTGGAGGTATTTATAAAGTATAGGGGAGAATGCTGATTGCATATGATGCCATTCCGCTTTGTGGGAGGGGCTTGAACATATACAGACTTCGGTCCTGGGCCAGTCCCTTGCAGCCCCGAGGTGCCTGTGGTGAGGGTGGGCACCCCACTGGGTGGGGAGCGGCCACGGTTCAGCAGAGCTCAGGCACATGGGCTCCATTCCGGGGCTCTCTGACAGTGACATCGTGGTGTGTGCGGGGAAGGTTTGTGCTGTATGCAATTGGGTGAGAGAAGAGGTCACAGGTGACTCAGACCTACTGGGAGGTGAGGGAGGAGACTGCTGTGTAGCCATCCAGAGCCACAAGCCCACAAGAGGTCAGTGATGTCCCAGAGCTGCAAGTGACAGGGCGTGCGCCCCAGCCCATCCTGCTGCTCTTTGCCTGGGCACGTGTTTCTCTCCTTTACCCCTACCTCATTGGCCTGGCTGCGACTTCCACCAGCCCCTTTCCCCATGCCCTGCCCACTTCACTGTCCAGTGCAAGATGCGAGTGTGTGGCCGCTGTGGCCGCAGGGTGAAGTTCAGCCTGAAGAGCCCTCCGAGCAGCTTCCTGGAGAGCCACACTTCCGCCTGGCTCCCAGGAGCCCTTGCTTCCTCTGTCCTCTGCCTGTGCCGCTGCCGGCAGACGACCCAACCCCTCCTGCCTCTCTGCATGCAGAGCACCCCTGGTGCACGCTGACCACCGTGTCGGAGCGAGGGCCAGGCGTGAGCGGACGGCCGTGCACGTGGTGAGCCATCGTCATCTCCGCAACAGGGCTGTGTCCTGGCCTGTTGTCTGCAACGCCCACCTTCAGGTGGCCCCAGCATTGTAGGGTGGGGCTGGAGACCGGAGAGCTGCAGCCAGGGCCTGTCTGAGTATTTGAAAGACCTAACTTGAGCCAGCACACTATGAAAACAGTGGTTTTCTTTCTTTCTTTCTTTTTTTTTTTTTCCTGCCAGTCCTGGGGCTCAGACTCTGGGCTCGGGTACTGTCCTTGAGCTCCTACTTGCTCAAGGCTAGCACCCTACCACTTGAGCCACAGTGCCACTTCTGGCTTTTTCTGTGATTAATTGGAAATAAGAGTCTCATAAACTTTCCTGCCCAGGCTGGCTTTGAACCATAATCCTCAAATCTTAGCCCTCTGAATAGCTAGAATTATAGGTGTGAGCCTCCAGCACCCGGCAGTGGTTCTGTTCTTCTTTGACAAATACCCATCACGATGGAAAAATAAATACAAAACTATGGTTTTTAATTTGACTGAAAGTTGGCAAAATAGCAAAGACAAGTAACTCGAGTTGTCACCTTGTAACAACTGCATCCTGCTGAAAAGCCACTCCTGCTTGGACGCGTAGCAGAATCCAAACATCACTTATAAGTGAGTGTGTATTTATGCCATGAAATTGCTCGTTTGTTTTTCATTTTGGCAGAATCTTTACACTTCATACTAAAACTTCTCAAGCAATTTTTGTTGTTATTGTTAGAGACAACCTAAAGCAAGGTTGGCTGACACACTACAGCCTGTTTTTGTATAGTGTTTACACATTTAAAGAGTTTAAAAAGAATGAGAAGACAAAAAGTACAACAGAGACATAAGGTCATGAAGTCTAAAATATTTATAATCTGACCCTTTATAGAAAAAAGTGGCCAAGTCATCTAAAGAATTAAAAATAAAATATATAATTCAAAGTCTATAAAGTTTCCATATATTTCTATCAAAAATTTACATAGATAAAAAAGCAAAACACTCAGGATAATTTTTCATATTTTAAGAAAAATGCTAAAAGAGGTAAAATATAAATAAGTTTATATCGATGTTTAATTATTTAAGTAGAGCAGAATTTTAAATTTCATACTTTGAATGTTTGGTTAGGTGATTTTAGTAACTTTGCACAAAACCTCAAGAGACTGTTCACCAACTGTGCATTGTCCATCTGCCTTCTGCACAGGCGTGCAGTGCTCACACAGAACACGTCTGAGCACACACTTCTTTTGCTGTTGGTGATGGTACTGCATTTACACTCAGGGCCTTGTGCTTGCTAGGCAGGCTCTCTGTCACTGAACCACACCCGCAGCCCGTTTATACAGTGATTATTTTGACACAGAAGCTCCTGTTTTACACTTCCTCTGGCAGCTGGGGTGGTAAGCACTTGCCCACCACGTCTAGGTTCTTGGATTGAGCTGGAGTCTCGTGGACTTTTCTGCTGGGCTGGACTAGAACTTGATCCTTCGCATCTCAGCCTCCCATAAAGGCAGGTGTGAGCCTATTGGTTGCAAGGGGTCTCAAGAACTTTATTGCCCTAGCTGGCCTTGAACTGTGATCTTCTGAGTTTCAGCTAGGATTCTAAAAACCACTACACCCAGCTATTTACACACACAGCTCTTAAAAAACGAGTTCCTTACCATGGCCAAAGTCCTTGGGTTCTGTGTGTGGCTGTCGTAAGTACTGTGCTGTGTGTGCAGCCTGTAGGAACCTGGATGCTGGGTGCTGCCAGAGGGGGTGTCTCCTTGCGCAAGGTGATACAGGGGGTGGGAGAGGATTTGATTGGCTTGTTAGTTACCTGCACACTTCCTTCGGTCACATCCTCCGCCGAGAGCTGCTGCAGAGCATTGGTGTCGGTCTCCCTGCCGGCCGGATTGCGGGGGGCCTGCTCCAGCTCAGTGTGTATCTGGACCTGAGAACCCCAAGGGCTGTGGGCTTTACTGTGCCAGCAGTGAATGCTAGATCCTGAGTGACAGAGGCGCTGTGTGCTGTGCACACGTGTGCATGTCTGTGTGCATCTTTGCACACATGCACACAGGAGGCGCCTGGTGGTCAGAGTGTGCTGGGTGTACTGGAAAGTTCAAAGGAGCTGGCTCTCACCTCTGCCCTCAAGAGCCTGGCATAGAGAGCATATGTGTACCCCACTCTCCAGCACCCATAAATGACTTTTGGGGGCGGTGCTTGCAGGTGCCAGGTGTTTTCCTCCTAGAACTCAACAGGATGTCCTTACCGTGCACCTGCCTTGTGTGCACTCCCTGAGTGACCAGTGTTCCACCTTCTGCGGTCACCTGTGACTGTCTGCAGCTTCATTTCTCAGCTGTGCTCCTATTGATGGTTTCCTTTCATTGTTTCAGGGACTTCTGTGAACAGGACTTGGATAGGCTATCTGTTTCTCAGAAGGAAGATTTGCAGGCATGGCACTTCTCTCTCTGGCGGTGCTTTGTGTCTGCATTGGAGGGTTAACTGTCACATGCCACTTTCTGGGTGGTGTAGGAAGTCGTTGTGTGTTCGGGCCCCGTGCAACCTAATTCTGCCTACTTCTGCAGTTTGATGCACGAGCCCCAGGCAGAGGAGCGGTGGGTCGCTTATGGCCTGCCGGCAGGGTGGCTCTTGTCCCAGCTGCCTGCGCTGAAGCAGTCCGCTGCGTTACTGCCGAGTGACTGAGGAACACAGGATGAGCCTGGCACTGGCCGGGGCTGGCAGCCACTCGTCAGCCTGTGCGGTGTCGCTCGGCTTGGGAGCTCTGAGCATGGGGGCCTTCTTCAGCGTCGGGGGGCGTCGCTACAAAAGAAGGCGCAAGAGGCGCTCTGAGAGGAGAGGTAATTCGTTCAGCTTTTGTTGTCCGAGGAGGTGAGGGACTTTGCAGGCCTTGCAGAAGTGCTTTCTGGGGCAGACTGCTTTGTGTCTCTGTCTCGGGCCGCTTGCCTCCCTGCTCAAGGCCTCTCTGTTCTGCTGGCATGTTTCGGAATTTGAACGGGGCCGGCTTTCAGAAGGGACTTGGAAGCACGTCTGTGAGCAGGAGCAGAATCTGTCTGGAGGAAACCTTAGGAAAGATGCTTGTGCAGCCGTAGAAGTTTGTAGTGTCTTAAGGTTTCTTCTCTTGCTAGAAGATTTTAATGATTATCTTTCGCTGCCGCTCTGCCTAAATCTGCTCTTGATACTGAGACGTGAGACTGTAGCACCCATGGCGGAATGATTTTCCCTTGAAAATGAATTAATACCCAGGTTAATTTTAGCCCTTATTTCAACTTAATGTTTTAATACATTAAAATATCTATTTTTCCTTAAAACTAGATTCACAACTAATCTAAAACTAATGCTTGCAACCCTGTGGTTTTTCCAGGGGAAGCATTCCTTTTAAAGCTGTCTCTGTTGCTTTCTTCGTATAATCTGAAGTGAAGGTAAATGTCTGGGTGAAAAGCTGCTTCTAGCCTGGGGCAAGCCAGCTTGCAACCAGGTCTCACTGCCTCTGTGGACACCACCCCTGATAGGACCAGGACCCGCCCTGTCTCCATGACAGGCTCTTCAGGATATCCTGCAGTGGGACATGGTCCCCTGTCAGGAAATAAAAGAAGCCACTGTATTTAACTGTGCTTCCTAGAAGGAGGAGGAAGAAATTAATGTCAGAGTCAGCAGTCTTAGTGGAATTTACTAAATATGACAAAGAGAGTGTCTAGTGGGGTGAGGACATCCTCGTTCTTAGACCATCTGCAGAGAGGTAGGACTCCAGGAAGAAGGGCACGCTCCTCGGGACACGCAGTCTTTGGCGCTGCCCTACAGACTGACCACTCTCCCAGAAGAGCTAGGTTCTCACACCGTCACCCATGCTTCAGGCTTTGGAAGGCAGAATGTACTGAAGATGGTCAGTAGGAAAACAGCAGCAAGAACTATAGAAAATGCTCATCCAAGACCCTAAGCTTAACTATGCCACCCCTTTTCTGAGAACTTCCGTCATCCGATGTGTAAGCTGGGTGGATGTTGGGAAGTTCAGGATTACCTCTGCCCTTCTTCTGTGGGAGCTCACAGCAGCTCCAGCTCCTGAGACCTCTTCCTTCCCACACCCCAGAGCCCTCTTCCACGGCAGGAGATGCTCCAGACACGGGCCACAGCTTCTGTGGTAAGCGCCGACCTAGGAAGGGTGTGTGTCCCCCGTCCTCCTTCAGTGAGCATTACCAAGCATGTATCTGGGTGTGCAGTATTGTTCTTGGTTTCTAATATGCCCTGTCTGAAGCTAATAAAAATGCCCTTCAAATTACAGCCATCCCTTTTACCACAAACTGAAGCATGATCTCCTTTTTGATTTTTTTTAATTGTTATTGTAAAGGTGATGTACAGAAGGGTTGCAGTTATGTAAGTCAGGTAAAGAGCGTATTTCTTTTCTTTTCTTTTCTTTTTTTTTCTCCAGGGCTGAGGACTGAACCCAGGGCCTTGCGTGTGCCAGGTGGGCGCCCCTCTGCTGGGCTAAACCCCCAGCCCCGAGCACATTTCTTTTCTGATAGCGTCACCTTTTCCCTCGCTGCTGGCTTTTCCCTCCCATCCCACTATCCCACCCACATGTTATATCGTTCATTTTCAACATAGTGTCCAGTGAGTCCCATTGTTGCATTTATCCTTGTCCCTCCATTCCTTACATTCCTAAAGATCGGTAAATGAACATACAGAACAAAAAGGAAAGAAAACAAAAGCAGCAAAAAAGAGAAAAACCTCTTGTTTTCACCTCCTGAAGTTGAAGTGTGATCTCTTCTGTAACTCTTAAGTTGCTACAAAGCACGTGCAGTGAATTGTGGTTCCTTTGTGTTTAACCCTGGAGCAGTGTGTGCCTTTTATGTGTTAATTCTTTGTTCAAGCAGTGCAGGGCAAGTTGCAGCAATATATTTCTATTACTTCCCCTCACTCCTGGGCTCCCCGTTCAGTGCCGCGTACCCCCCCTCCCCCCAGCACACTGACTGGCCTTGTGAGGCTCAGGCTGGGCCTCTCACTCATCAGAACATGCTCTGGGGGATAGTGTGTGCTCAGCACTGGCAGGGATACCTGCCGCCCTGGCACTGGCTGTAGCTTGGTCAGGTTGTTGGGGCAGTTAGAACTCACTTAGGGACATCCCTGCCCCAGCCGGTCCCCAATGGTTGTGTGACATGCCTCGGTGCCTTCATCCCTGCACAGTACTGCTGTTAACTCGAGGGCCACCCAGGTGCAGGGGTGCAGGTGTAGGCGGGGTG
Organism: Dipodomys merriami; assembly: GCF_024711535.1. Taxonomy (NCBI): domain Eukaryota; kingdom Metazoa; phylum Chordata; class Mammalia; order Rodentia; family Heteromyidae; genus Dipodomys; species Dipodomys merriami. The sequence goes on from NW_027206020.1 coordinate 67,776, forward strand.
AAATGCAGAAATGCCTCTTCACTTTGCCCTACCACCCGCCACACTGTATGAGTAAGGCCCCAGGGGTCCCCTTGAGGACTCTTGACACCGGTGAGGACACCCAGTCTGTACCGTCCTCGGGCAGGGGCCTGGCTGTGCTGTGGTTGAAGCCTGCCTCCCCCCTGCACCATTTTCAGGTAGAGATGTAAACCAGGACTGTCAGACCTGTGGAGGCTTGAGCCGTCTGACTGCTGTGCTGGTGAGATGGGATCTTTCCTAAGGTGGAGGGAGACAGGCAGCGAGCGGGCCACAGCCTGGTCCAAGCAGTCTGACACCTGGCGGCCTTTCTGGGCCCAGCTGTCACGCTAACATTTGCAGAGAATGCCCCCATGTGAGATTCATAGCACATGGCTCCTGGAGGTAGAGGTGTCTGTATACATGTGTCTGTACACCCACCTGTCCATCCACCCATCCACCTATCCACCTGCCCTCATTCAGTATCCTCTGTCTATCTGCCTTTCTATACATCAGATAGCCACTCATTCACACATTATCCATCTGCCCATACATCATCCACGTATCTGTCCATCTTCCATCTACTCATCTATCATCTGTCAGTCCTTTCACCCACCCAGCAACCATTTACCTACTCACCTGTCCATCTGTCCATCCATTCGTCCATTCATTTGTTGATCCATCATCTGTTCATCCTTCTATCCATTGTCCATCCACCCATCCATCTAATCACCTATTCATCCATTATCCATCCATCTGTCCATCCTCACACCTATGGATCATTTATCGCCATCATCCATTCATTATACTCCATTAGCCCTTCCATCTTTCCATGTACTATTCATCATCTATTTCACTTCTCCATTCACCATTTATCCCTCCATCCATCAGCCTTTCACCCATCTACTCATCATCCACTCATCCATACACCCACCATTCATCCATTACATATCTATCTATCCATCCATTTATCCATTATCCATCCATCCATCCATCCATCCATCCATCCATCCATCCATCCATCCATCCATCCATCTAACCAACTTCTGCATGCTGGCAACAGTGACTCAAGCACCCAGTGCACAGGTATAGTAATGGGATGTCAGTACCAGAGATATGACTCCCAACTTTCAGGCTTGAAGTTTTCTTTGGAATGGGTCATGTGAAATCCTGTTGGGTAACAGGAGAATGAAAAATGGATTTATGTGATTGTTGTTTTATGTTTGAGCAGAAGTGGAACTCCCCAGGCGCTAGTTAGAGTGGAAGACAGTTTTGGAATGCCTTCCAGGAGAGGAGCCCTAATATAGAGAGCTGCTGACCCCCAGTAAACAGCAGCAGTTGTGGACAGAGGGCTCAGACTTCCTGGAAGTTATTATGATAGACATAGTACATCTTATGAATTGGTGTCCATGGGCGTCTCAGCACCAGCAAAGACCCTGCTGCAGGACCCAGACTCCTCTCAGCCAGAGGGTGCAGTCCAGGGACAGGCAGAGCATTTCAGGCCAGGAGTTGAAATCCAAAAGCAAGCATGCAGAAATGATTTGTGAAACTTTAAATGGAAAAGTAGATCCAGAATAAATTACAGCTCTTAGTCTACTCATCGGTTAATACTGAAAATATGGTTTACATGGTTGTTTTTTTTCCTGACTCTAGAAAATAAAGTGTAAGTTTTAAGTAAATGGTGTTTAATTAGGCTAAGTTAGAGCGAGCATGGACAGTCTTGAATATGTATGGTTACCCAGTATCCAGTACCCTACAGGGCAGAGGACGACTATAGAAAAGCTATCTTGTGGAATCTTGTCCTCCTTTGGGAGGATCTTGTGTTTTCTCTCATGCTTCAGGATGTGCATACCTTTCTTGGTGTGGCACACGGGTTCTACCATGCTGAGAAGTGGGAGGAGGGGATGTAGATCCCTGTGGGCCTGTGTTTAGAAACGCAGTGCACATGTGTGGACTCAGTGGGCGGGGCTCGAGGTGGCCAGCAGCCATGTGAGAGGCAAGTCCAGTGCTCCGTGACAGCTGACCCTCACGGTGCCCAGGAGCCCCGGCTTCCTTGCTCTGTAGCTCCCTTTTCCTTAATAAAAAGCTCTAGATTCACCTGGAGTTGCCTCTCTTTCTGTCAGCAGTAGAAAGGGCAGAGAATTCAGAGGAGCACATGGTAAGTTTAATGAGCCAACCTGGAAGCAGAGGTGCACGCCGTGAAGAGTGCGACATTTCCCATGGGTGATGAACCTGTGTCCTCACCTGACACATCAGCCCAGAGTCCAGACCTGGGCCACCCTGATTGCAGCTACCAGTCTGTCTGTGTTCTCCATGTGTGGAATCTAGGACCCACCCAAGCACACGGTGACCATAGTGAAACATCTATTCGGGAGAGTGCAGGTGAAATCACCCAGACACCAACTGTGGGCACAGAGCCCTGGCAGGCTGGAGTGGCTTCCTCCCTGACCCTTCCCTTGGGGGTGCTCTCCTGCCATTGCTGTCATTCATCCTTCAGAGTTCATTGCTGCCAGAGTCCTCCAGAGGAACATGGCTAGATGGAACATAGGAGTGCAGGAGCCATCTGAAAGTAATTTAACCTTAGGTATAAAGTTGACATTTTTAGAACTTTAAATAGTGATAACATGATACAATAAATGCCTCAATTTTGCTGAATTGTATCAGAGTATAGAAACCTCCGTCCACGTACACCCGCAGACTCGTTCTGTGTGTCTGATGTCCCCATGCAGGGGGTCTGATGCCATCTCCTTCATCTTTGTCCCCAAAGCAACCTGAGCTATTGCACCTTCCATGGTGTCCCCTGTGCAGCCCAGGCCTGCGGCCAGCCGCTGGATGTGCAGGGTGTGGGGTTCTCTGGGACGCTGAAATGCAAGGCTACGCTGGCTGGTGGATGAGCTGCAGAGGCAGCTTGTGCAGGCTGAGTTGTTCTGTGATCTCTGCAGATTGTGTCTGGAGTTCTGAGACCCACCTGTGTGTAGAAGGAAGGCCTAGGAAAGATGGCTGCATGGGTGAGTGGATTCTTCTTTGCAATAATTAGGACATACAGGCACAAAATAAACTATGAAAAAGCAAAGATCGTAATGGTTGTAGCTGAATCTTTGAGTATGAACAAAGACAGAAATTTCCTTCCAACCCTAGTACTGGATTTGAATTGGAAGTTGAGTGACTGTTTTAGGCTTTGCATTTTATGTATTGATGACCAGAAGTGACTTAGGCTGGCTCCTGCCTTGGAGGATGATACACACACACACACACATACACACACACACACACACACACACACACACACACACACACACACACACACACACACACACACACGCACACGCACACGCACACGCACACACGCAGGCAACTGCTCACCACTCAGCAAGCCTCCCTGGACCTCAGCCAGCTTAGGACTTCCATTCTTCTCTCTGTCTCTCTTTCTCTCCCCTGCCGGCCACCCTTCTACCTACCCTCCTTCCTCCTTTCCTCCCTTCCACCCTTGCTGACAGTTTGGAAACTGGCATTGTTCTTTGCTTCCTGGAGAATGAGAGAAAACTAAAAGTAAGCTTGTTAAAGCCCACTTGCATCTTTTCCTCTATGAATTTGGCTCATGTTCATCTGTCACTTTTTAACTGGGTACGTCTCTGTATGCTTGATTCCAGCCATTGTTAGAAAGCTGAGCAAAGGAGAGTGGCATTGCTTTCAGGGAGCCCTCCCCACTGGGCTCAGCCGGAAGGGCTGCCTGGCACCCCAGGGGTACCCAGAGTCCCTCGCGGAAGTCACTGGCATGGCACATATCCAGAGCCCCCGGGATGAGGTGCTGGGACCCGCTGAGCCGGGCTCCTGCATGGGAGCGTCTGTCACCTCTCCCTGCAGGCCTGGAGCAGTGGGTGGACTGGCTGTAGTGGTGTGTGGAGTGTGCAGGTGGCTTCTTCTCACGGACCCTGCAGGGCCTGAAGATGCCTTCAGTGTCGCCGTTGCATCTCATGACTCCATCCGGACGTGTAGCACTCAGGGCTGTTTCCTTCCAGTCCACCTCCTGCAGTTGCCCTGTGCTGCTAGCGGTAACTATGGCGTTGTTAGGAATAGTCCTAGAGGCTTCATTCTGTTTAGTCATTGCAGCGAGGAGGAGAGTTAATTAAGCCTCAGTAGAATAGTCTGGATTTTATGTGCCCAGTATTCTCATTTATTAAAAAAATCCTTGGGATGTGTCTTTAATTTATACCATTATGGGGTTTTTAATCATAAAAATAGAGGTTTATTTTCTGCTAATCACCCGGTTATGGTAAATGTTCTGTCTTGAGAAAACATGCTGACTCTGGTCTTTACATCTTTGTTAATTTCTGCAAATCGGACTCTGCTACATTGCCCCTCTTGGGTGATAATTTTACGATTAGGTGTAAGATCCCAGCAGATGTGCACCAGAGGGTAACAGAAAGCAGGATGACGTACAACTTGCATATGTTTCTGTTCAGATTACTTTAATTCTCTTGAAGACCAAGTATGTGGCAGGGACGGTTTGCCTGCATCTGCTGGCTGTGGTCAACACCGTTGCAGTGGCTATTGGTCATTTCTGGTGAGATTAGGGACCTTATGTGCCACGAGAAGCAACACCAGACAGGGACATCAAGAAGTGGGACCAGTGCTTGTGTTGGCCTGGCCTCTTGCTGGACAGATCATGGTAGCGGCATCAGGAGGGTGGGCAATGTCCCATTGCCAAATTCTGAAGGCCTGCTCGCCGGCCTGCACGCCACAGGGGTGTGTAGGGGAAGGTGTGCTGTCACTGGTCACATCAGGGCAAGGAGGCTGAGGGCCTCGCTGGACCAGGTGCGGTGTGGGCTCTCCCTTTGTGCCCCTCACCCACTCACCAACCCTCGGACCACAGTGCCCAGTGGTCAGCGACCCTCGCATGGCACTCATGTCCCTTAACAGAGGAAAGAAAACATTTCCCACTTTCTGTGACAGGCAGATACTCTCACCTCTTCTAGCCAGTGTAACTAAAGCTTTTGAACTTACAGAGCTTACAGGTCCAAAACCACATGTGTGGTTTTTGTTTTTTGTTTTTTGTTTGTCGGTTGTGGAGCTTAAACTCTGGGCTTGGGTGCTGTCCCTGAACGATTCAGCTCAAGGCACACACTCTGCCACTTGGGCCACAGCGCCACTTCAGGTTTTCTGGTAGTTAATTGGAGATAAGAGTCTCACAAATTTTTCTGCCTGTGCTGGCTTTGGACCACGGTCCTCAGATCTCAGCTTCCTGAGTAGCTAGGATGGCAGGATGTGAGCCACCGACGCCCGGCGCACAGGGTGTGGTTTTGCTGGACACTTTGCTTGTGGTAAGGGAACTCATGGGGCTCATTCCTCCCACATTTCTGCGATCTTGTCCTTACCAGGTGTTGTAATGGCCTGTGCCATCTCGACGTGGCTGCTGCCTGTGCCCTGGCCGTTGCCTGGCTGCCCTTTCCTCTCCCGTTCCCTAGCCCCTTCACTTCAGTACTGGCTGCTGAGCAGCAGTCTCTAGTGCATTTCACTAGCGACACCAGGTTTGTGAGATGCTTTGCACATAATGTGCTTGCACAACCACTCAGTGTGTAAAATCCTCAAAGGTCAGCTGGCCACAGACTCCCAGGATCAGGAAGTGGCTCATTGTAGAGGAGTATTTTTGAAACCCGTAGTGAGATTATTTGTGTAGCAGAGTTCACATCCTCATGTGCTCCATCACGCTGTTGGGGCTCCTGGAGGATGGTAGACATCAGTCCTGTTTTAAATAAATAGGCAACCAATTTGTCTTTTAAAAAAAACGTTGGCTTCAAAATGATCTCTCCTTCAGCTCACTGCCAGTTTATTCCTGTTTTCAAATCTGTCGCTTAATAGCTATTTAAAATAAAACCATTAACAGTCATAAAGAACATATAACACTTCTCTAAAAATCATCCTTTCTTGGTGAAAGGGTTAAATTCAATAATTATTGTTAATGGTTTAAACATGCTTATTCGTTGTCTTCACGACTTGTGTGTATATGCATCATTCCTGGGGCTCAAAGTTAATGTTCTGCCACAGCTTCAGTTCTGGCTTTTTGGTGGTTAATTTGAGATAAGGATCTCATAGACTTGCCTGCCTGGGCTGGCTTGGAACCGCGATCCTCAGACCTCAGCCTCCTGAGTGCTAGGATGACAGGCCCCTAGCTTGTGTTCACATTCTGAACCTATAAATATTTAGTGGAGCCAAAGATAGCCTTTCACCAGCATAATAGAGAATATTCAAGTTCTAGTGCATCCTGATTTTCTTTTTTTATTGTGTACATTAATTGTATACATGGGTTTTATTATGGCATTTCCACACATGAGTATCAGGCACTTAAGCCAAATTCACTCATTGTTGTCTTAGTCCCCCTCGCTTTAAACAAGTTTTTAATGCATTTCATCCCTCTGTTTTCACACTTGAAGTACCTGCATCATACTTACCCCTCCTTTACCCCTTCCTGCTGGTTCCCACACCCAAATCAAACTTCATTTTGCACTTTTGTCGTTCCTTCTTTAGGTCTAAATGTGAGAGAGCATCTGACATTGTCGTTCTCTGGCCATTTCACTTCATGTGCTGATTTTGCGTTCCATCCACTTTCCTGTAAACAACAGAAGTTCGTTCTTCTCTATGGCTGAATAATATCCATTGTTATATATACCACATTTCCTGTATCCTTTCATCAGTGGGCAGACTCCCAGGCTGACTCCACAGTTTGGCTATGATGAATTGTGCTTTTATATGCATAGACAGGGGTGTGAAGTATGAGATATCTTCCAGGAAGTATCTGTGTTTGCTTTGTTAAGGGGGGGAGGGAAGAAGGGAGTCCTGCCGAGGCAGGAACATCGGAGGTTGGTAGAGATGTTACGCTTATATAAGTTATTTTGTAACATGAAATATCAGAAAAATACAAAATCATAAGAACTTTTCTCCCTCCCCCCTGCAATTAAAAAACTGAAGCACTGAGGTTATAATCATACTCTTTGAGTTCGAAATAGAACACTTGGCGTGAGGGCAGAGCCATGCAGGTAAGCGGACCTGGGCTGGCCGCGGCCAGCTTTTCTGTGGGGTCACTCAGGATCCAGGGTGGGTGCGATAAAGAGCACTTTCAGAGGTCCTCGACTAAACACGCCACCTGTGCTAAGCTGTTTCTGAGAGGGCTCTGCTCTGATGGCCGCTGGGCAGCCATGCAGGCCCTGGCCTTGTGACTAGCCTGGAGTGCTCACCCCACCTAATTGCTCCTACAGTTCGGGCTTTTGTAAGTCTAACCTTAGGATTAGCTCGTCTAGTCCTGATAATGAAGCAGGTCAGAAGAGTGGCTGAGCACTGCTGGTTAAATGCGTTAAATATGGGTCTTGGCTCCTTGGAGGTCTTGGTGCCCTCATGGGCCACAGTCTTCACTTAACCTCTTCCTGCCCAAGGAGGCATCTTGAAAACTGAGGGAGTTATCCTGAATATTGCTATCAAAGCTTTCCTTTAGTTGGAGAAAATCCCTGCGCGGGGTGGACGTGGCTGTGAGGTGCTGCGGCTGCCTGCTCTGTGTGGCGAGCTTTGCCACCAGGGTTGACCTTAGACACGCCACGTGCTGGCCTCTGCCCCGCTCTGCTCGTGGCTCCCGCTGGCATTCCTAAAACGCAGCGCCGCATTTTCCACTGGACTTCCATCATAGCCTTGACCCTGCCGCCTCCCAGCCCAGCGGGCCAGCGGGCAAATGTGTGGAAAACTCAGCTTCACCCCACTGCGCGCCCCTGCCTCCTCTGAGACAGTGTAGATGTCCCGGAGTGTGAGCGATAATGGCGATGTAGACCTGGCTCTCTCTACTTCCCCAGAATAAAAACCCGCTGTGAAAACTACGAGGTCACTTGGTAGCCTTGGGTTTGTTTTAGAAAACTACAATTAAACACACTACTTGACTTTCCCATTTTCATCCTGTGCTTCCACACCCCAGCAGAGGGCAGAGGGCACAGGAGCTGCCTCTCCCCCCGGGGGGTCACCTAGCTTCTCCCTGGCTTTCCTGAGCCAGTCTCGTCAGTGTGCAGGAGTGTCCGGGGATCTGATGTCATCTTCCTTGGGTTTGCAGGAGTTGGGCGTCTGTGCTGTGCTCGTTCCATGGGCATGGCCGTTGTGGTGCAGTCTCTTCTCTTTTGCTTGTCTCTTGTTTTGATCTTACTACAATTGTTGTTGGGTATGTGGTACTGGATCCATAGTTTCCCCCAGGCTGTCTTTGCAGAGCAAGGGTTTATTTTTGAAGAGGTCCAGTTTACCGCCTTACCCTTCCCTGCATCATGCACAAGTTCCAAGTCGCAGAACTCTTTACACAGTACTAGATCCTGAAGGTTTCTCCCAAGATTTTTCTACAACATTCATACCTCTGTGTTTTGCATGATCCATTTTAAGATGGCTTCGGGTAGAGCAGGGCCAGGTCAAGTTCCCTTTTGGGCCTGGATCTCGCAAATCCTGTGTGATCTGTTAAGGGCTGTCCTGACTCAAGTAGTTCTTGCACCCCTTGAAAGCTGTCCTGTCTCTGGTTGTTCTCCACCTCTGTGCTGTGCTGTCTGTGGTTGATCTCCACCTCTGTGCTGTGCTGTCTGTGGTTGATCTCCACCTCTGTGCAGGGCTGTGCTGTCTGTGGTTGATCTCCACCTCTGTGCAGGGCTGTGCTGTCTGTGGTTGATCTCCACCTCTGTGCTGTGCTGTCTGTGGTTGATCTCCACCTCTGTGCAGGGCTGTGCTGTCTCTGGTTGTTCTTCACCTCTGTGCAGGGCTGTCTGTGGTTGATCTCCACCTCTGTGCAGGGCTGTGCTGTCTGTGGTTGATCTCCACCTCTGTGCTGTGCTGTCTGTGGTTGATCTCCACCTCTGTGCAGGGCTGTCTGTGGTTGATCTCCACCTCTGTGCAGGGCTGTCTGTGGTTGATCTCCACCTCTGTGCAGGGCTGTCTGTGGTTGATCTCCACCTCTGTGCAGGGCTGTGCTGTCTGTGGTTGATCTCCACCTCTGTGCAGGGCTGTGCTGTCTGTGGTTGATCTCCACCTCTGTGCAGGGCTGTCTGTGGTTGATCTCCACCTCTGTGCAGGGCTGTGCTGTCTGTGGTTGATCTCCACCTCTGTGCTGTGCTGTCTGTGGTTGATCTCCACCTCTGTGCAGGGCTGTGCTGTCTCTGGTTGTTCTTCACCTCTGTGCAGGGCTGTCTGTGGTTGATCTCCACCTCTGTGCTGTGCTGTCTGTGGTTGATCTCCACCTCTGTGCAGGGCTGTGCTGTCTCTGGTTGTTCTTCACCTCTGTGCAGGGCTGTCTGTGGTTGATCTCCACCTCTGTGCAGGGCTGTGCTGTCTGTGGTTGATCTCCACCTCTGTGCTGTGCTGTCTGTGGTTGATCTCCACCTCTGTGCAGGGCTGTCTGTGGTTGATCTCCACCTCTGTGCAGGGCTGTCTGTGGTTGATCTCCACCTCTGTGCAGGGCTGTCTGTGGTTGATCTCCACCTCTGTGCAGGGCTGTGCTGTCTGTGGTTGATCTCCACCTCTGTGCAGGGCTGTGCTGTCTGTGGTTGATCTCCACCTCTGTGCTGTGCTGTCTGTGGTTGATCTCCACCTCTGTGCAGGGCTGTGCTGTCTGTGGTTGATCTCCACTTCTGTGCAGGGCTGTGCTGTCTCTGGTTGTTCTCAAAACTCCGTAAAGTAGTTGCCAAGCAGGTCGGTGTAGTGCTGTACTGGGCTGTACTCTGTTCCACGTGTTGTGCTTGTCTGTCCTTAGCCAAAACGTGCTCTTACTGGCTGTATCTGATTGGGAGTGTTGAGACCACTAGACTTTCCTCCTGTCCACTCTTCTAGTTAGTGAATTTACATCACTTCTGTGGCCCTTTTCTTCCCTGGTTGAGATCTTCTTTCTTTCTTTCTTTCTTTCTTTCTTTCTTTCTTTCTTTCTTTCTTTCTTTCTTTCTTTCCTTCCTTCCTTCCTTTCTCTTTCCTCTTTCTCTTTCTTTCCTTTCTTTCTTTCTTTTTTTTTCTTTCTTTCTTTCCTTTCTTTCTTTCTTCCTTCCTTTCTCTTTCCTCTTTCTCTTTCTTTCCTTTCTTTCTTTCTTTTTCTTTCTTTCTTTCTTTCCTTTCTTTCTTTCTTTCTTTCTTTCTTTCTTTCTTTCTTTCTTTCTTTCTTTCTTTCTTTCTTTCTTTTTTTCTTTCTTTCTTTCTTTCTTTCTTCCTTTCTTTCTCTTTCTTTCTTTTTCTTCCTTCCTTCCTTCCTTCCTTCCTTCCTTCCTTCCTTCCTTTCTTTCTTTCTTTCTTTCTTTCTTTCTTCCTTTCTTCCTTTCTTTCTTCCTTTCTTTCTTTGCTGGTTTTAGGGCTTGAACTCAGGGCCTAGGTGCTGTCCCTGAGGGTTTCATTTGTTTAAGGCTAGTTTTCTACTACTTGAGCCACCCGTCCCCTCCTTTCCCCCCTTCCCCCGCACCCTGCTTTTTGGGTGTTTAATTGAAGATAAGAGTCTCATGGACTTTCCTATGCGGACTGGCTTCAGACCACAATGCTCAGCTCTCAGCTAGGAGTATCTAGGATTTCAGGGGTAAGCCACCAGTGCCCAACTCTTTTAACCTTTTACTAATACATTTGACAGACATATACTGAGGTTACATTAACAGACAGATAGGCTATCCAAATGACTGTTGTGAAAACTATGGATATTCTGCCAGATGAAATATGTATGAGACTTACATTTAGTAACCATTTCCTAGAAGCCATGAAATTACCTTTTTTTAATTTACAATACAATATTTTGTTCACAAAGCAATATTGGCTTTAAAATCTTCTTTTTCTTCTACTGTCATTATAGACTCTGTTAGTACAGTATTATAAAGTATTTAGGAAGAGAAGTATTTATGAAGAGGGATATTCAGGAAGAGGAAACTCTTGAATTTATTAATAATTAGATAGTCATTCTTTGGCTATTTCCTGGATTTTCTCTAGCCAAGCAGAAGGTAAGTTGTGCCTGTCTCAGACACTGTGTTAGGTTTTGACAACTACACGTGTCCACGCAGCCTTACCTGTATGATCCTTTCAGGCGGCATGGTGTCAGGTGAGATACTGAGGAGGCTTGTTCTTCTTGTGAGTACTCAGGACTAAGACCAGATGGCATACAGGTTTGAATACTGTTGTGTTCTCTGGTGGGCTGTTGGGCTGGTTGGTGAGCTTTGGGCCACCTTGCAGGGGAGGATTGCCACCCTATCCCTGGCTCAGACCCTCTGAGGCCCTTCCGCTCCCTGGAGTTGAGTGGGGTCCTTGGCATTGGCCTTCGTCCTCCTTTGTTGTGACTCTTTGCAAATCAACCACCATCCTCTATGCAAGAGTTGAGGCAAGAGTCCTTGCTGGGAAGAGAGGGTCCCATCCCATTGGCAGACTGATGTTCCTGTTTTATGATCTTTGCCTTTAATTTGCAGTGCTTTTGAGATTGTTCCACAGAGTAGATGCCCTCATGGTAGTCACAGTAAGTGTCCTCTTGCTGTCTTTCAGACAGAAGCAGCCTCCGCCAGTCAAGTCCTCAGAAGTACTTTGCCATGGACATAGACGATGAAGAGAACATGAGTAAGATCTAGGCCTATCACGTAGCATCATGTAGCTAATTTCCCATTAAATTCTTAGTGTTTTGTAAGTTTGACTAATGAGACCAATTTGGTATTTCCTGAGATATGGGCTGTTGGCAGTGGCATGTGTGTTTTCTAGTAGGCATGACTATTTACTGTGGACGTTTTCCCTACAGCCACCTGTCTAGATTTTTCATTCCTCGTTATCGTCATGGGGCCACCATTTTTATTCCAGAAATACACCTCTAGGTGCCTCACAGAGCTGCATGTGAAGCCCTGTCACAGCGTGGTGCTAGAGTGACACTCTGAACGTGTCATGCAAAATGAAGAAAGCCTTGGAGACTGACCCAGCGGACGTACAGTTTGGGACGATGGTACATACAAGGCACCCTGCAAAGACAGTGGCGATTCCTGCATTTGGAGGGAAGGGTGCGCACAGGGTCTTCAGCTTAAAAACCTGGAATGACACTGCGGGCTAGTGTGGGCCAACATGCACTCTGGGCCCTCTCCCCTCCTACACACCCCCTCCCTGGGGCTGCCGGGATGGAGGGCCTTGAGAATGGACGTTCTCCCTTGATACTGTGAGGAGCCCACTGAGCTAACTTCTCATCTGCTAACCATCAGTCCGGGGAGCACGTGTATAAGTCAGGTCACAAGTACCCCAGACAGCAGCACGCATGCCAGGGAAGTGGCACAGAAGACTCCGCTTTTCTAGCTAACATAGGCGTGTGTCTCAGGAAGAACATGCCCACCTGTGTCCCACTGGAACCCATGACTTCACACACAGCTGGCCCTGCTTTATCTGATCGATACCCAGAGGCCAGTGGCACCCTGAGAGGCCTGAGGGGGAGGAGGGGGTGCTGTGGTGCCGAGGAGGTCTGGGGGTGGGCTCGGTCACACACTGCAGTATGCCAGCCCAGTGACCCCCCTGAGGGTGCTGCAGGTGTCCCCAAGGCCACCTGCCCAGGCTAGGTCTGTCACCTGCAGCTGCAGCCATCTTCTCCGAGCCCCTGGCAGCTCAGCCATTAGGAAGGTAAACTGCCAGAACAATTGTCACAGAAGGACTGGCTGCTGGATCTGTCAGCCCTGCACTTTTGATCATTTTGAAATCAGCAAAAAGTTTTATGATTCACTTCACATTTCTGATGTGCAGAGAGAAAACATATCTCCAAAGAGCTGTGAGAGGGCTCTCTGTTCCTTGTTTTAGTATTTTCTTTTTCTTAGCAGCATTTTGAATAAACAGAATATGAACAGTAACATGGTACTTCTGAAATGAATAATAACTGAGAATTAGTGTGAAATGTTATAGGAAGCATGTTTTTCTTCTACTCTCAAAACTATTTGTCAATTCAGTCCTGATGGTTATTATGTTTGAAAGGAAAGCATTTGGAAGTCATAAATGTTTGGTTAAATGCATGCCGGAATATGTTTATAACAATGTGATTTTTTTATGCTGGTAATTCTGTAAACAATATCTAGTATGTAATGTTCTCAGTCCGTTTACTAATCTTTCCATTCCATCTCTGCTCTTTTTAACCTTTTGTTCCCGGAGTACCGAAAGGAGTAACCTACCGGCCTTTTGCTGGAGGATGTTATAAATGGAAATTTAGGGTCCATTCCATCTACTTTGTCAGCTGGGAGAAGTGGTGTGTGTGTTAGGGAGAAGTTTCCCATGGGCTTTGTCCATCCAGTGTGATCATTGCTGTCTCTGGATGGCCATGGCCTTGGACATTCGCAATCCTTCACCCCACGGATAGACACCAAAGACCCAGGGTCTTAGCCACATTGACCTTTCTCGTAGGTTGTACTGACAAACAACACTTCCAGAGTTTTCAGTGTATTTAGCATAAGTAGAACTGCTTGTACATCCCACACTAGAAATAGACCCGAAAGCCACCATATCAGACCACATGTTCACAATTTTACAGAATATTTTGCTTAATATTTCTGTGAATATTTGGAAGCAACTGGTAAGTCATTTACAACATTGTGATACCCTAAGCCTTATGTGAAGGGCTTGTAAGCCTAACGGATGAAAAAGGAATTTTTTTTTTCAGACTGTTCAATCAACCTAAAGGAAGGAGTAAATGCTTTCATATCTTCCTTTTTATAAAATAGTTTTTGTTTGTTTGTTTTTTGTTTTTGAGATGATAGAGTCTCCCAAAGCTCACGCTGGCTTGGAGCCCTTGAGCCTCCTGCCTGAGCCTCTCAGGAACTGGGACTGGTATAGATTCTGTCCCCCATCCTCACTTCCCCTTTTAAAAATCAAAATGATGTCTATTTTACCAATTATCTTTATTAATTTTAAACATGAAATATCTTTAAAAGGGAAGATAAAAAAATCATTTTAAGCTTGGTAGGGTAGCCCAAACCTGTAATCCCAGCTAGGGAGGATTGAGGTTCACAGCCATCTGGGCGAAAGTTAGTAAGACCTTTTCTCAGTTAATAAGCGGGATGCGGTAGCATGCTACTGAAGCTGGCCCTGAGTACCAACAGGACAGCCTATCTGAAAAATAACTAAAGAAATAAGTGAAAGACTGTGGACGTAGCCTTGGCCTGCCATGCTGCTACCCAGGCATATGGCTTGAGTTCAAACCCTACTACCACCAAAACCAAGAATTACTTCAAAGTCACCAATTCATGGCAGACCCTGGAGGCAAAGACCAGCAGTAGAACACCTACTGCCAAAAAACTTAGATGCATTTATGAAGTTAAGAAATTGTAGCCTACAATTCTGTATTTTTCTCTTATATATATTTTTATCATAAATATTCCCAAATACGATGAAAAATCAAATCAATACTAAAAAGTAAAGCCATATTCTTTTTTTTTTTTTTTTTTAATTTTTTTTTTTTTGGTCCGGTCGTGGGGCCTGAACTCTGGGCCTGGGCGCTGTCCCTCAGCTCTTCAGCTCAAGGCTAGCGCTCTACCACTTGAGCCACAGCGCCACTTCCGGCTTTTTTCTTTTTGCTTATGTGGTGCTGAGGAATCGAACCCAGGGCTTCAGGCATGCAAGGCAAGCGCTCTACCACTGAGCCACCTTCCCAGCCCCTAAAGCCATATTCTTAAAAAAATTTTAAGTCATAATACTCTACATAATGACAGTTTCTATGACCAATTCATAAATCAAATAATCACGTGTGTTGATTTGATACTTTAAACCTTAGACACAAACTTGGGAATGTGTGTTTTAAATTGTGCTTCCTCTTTTGAGAGATGCTGCGGTCAGTGTGGGAACACTTGGCCTTGACAGGGAAGGCTGAGAGAAAATGTATGTGTCTGCACACGGCTGTATTCCACGCAGAAGCTGTTTGTGTACTAACTAGCAGAGGGAGTAGCTCCTAGGCAGCGAACCTCAAATCACTCATTTCAGCTGAGGCCGAGAGTTCTTTGAGCTGAGACATAGTTCCTCGTGTTTGCATGAGCAAGGCAATGCATACGCACACATCACTTACCCAGTTACAAAGAAATAAAGGAATCTATAAATTTTGCATTTACAAGATCCTGCAACGAAGGCGTTGTAAGTTACTCTTTCTGGGCACCGCAGGTTCCAGCAGCACTGATGTTAAGGAAAACCGCAATCGGGACAACGTGCCCCCCAGGGACAGCAGTGCACCCGGTCCTGGCGAGGGCACACAGCTCTCCAACGGGGGCGGCGGCAGCACCAGCCGGAAGCGGTCCCTGGAGGAGGGCAGTAATGGCCACTCCAAGTACCGCCTGAAGAAGCGGAGGAAAACTCCTGGGCCTGTGCTGCCCAAGAACGCCTTGATGCAGCTGAATGAGATCAAGCCTGGCTTACAGTACATGCTGCTGTCTCAGACGGGGCCTGTGCACGCCCCGCTGTTTGTCATGTCTGTGGAGGTGAATGGCCAGGTGTTTGAGGGGTCTGGCCCCACAAAGAAGAAGGCAAAACTCCACGCTGCCGAGAAGGCCTTGAGGTCTTTTGTTCAGTTTCCCAATGCCTCCGAGGCCCACCTGGCCATGGGCAGAACCCTGACTGTGAACGCCGACTTCACGTCTGACCAGGCCGACTTCCCCGACACGCTCTTCAATGGCTTTGAGACGCCGGACAAGTCAGAGCCGCCCTTCTATGTGGGTTCCAACGGAGACGACTCTTTCAGCTCCAGCGGGGACCTCAGCCTGTCGGCGTCCCCAGTGCCTGCCAGCCTCGCCCAGCCCCCCCTGCCCATCCCCCCTCCGTTCCCACCCCCGAGTGGGAAGAACCCCGTGATGATCTTGAATGAGCTGCGCCCAGGGCTCAAATACGACTTCCTCTCCGAGAGCGGGGAGAGCCACGCCAAGAGCTTCGTCATGTCCGTGGTCGTGGACGGTCAGTTCTTCGAAGGCTCTGGGAGAAACAAGAAGCTCGCCAAGGCCCGGGCTGCCCAGTCTGCCCTGGCCACTATCTTCAATATGCACTTGGACCAAACACCGTCTCGCCAGCCTGTCCCCAGCGAAGGGCTCCAGTTGCACTTGCCGCAGGTAAGGAAGGGTATGTGCTGTAAAGCCAGTGGCATTGCCCTTGGTGACACTTTGATGCTGCTACCTTGGGCTTCCGGTGTTGCCTGGGACCCCGCGTCCTCAGCAGAAATAGGACTGTCACCAGGGAGTCCAGCCAGGGACTCTCCTCGCTGACCATGGTCAGATGGTCCCTGAGAAGCATGGTGGCCTCCTGCTGCGAGGTGGGGTTGTACTGGTGTAGGCACAGTCCACTTGAGATCCACACCGCCCTCCCCGCTCAGCTGGACGTGGTAGCATGCTACTGAAGCAGGCCATTACCCCACACCAAGTGTTTGTCAAGAGAAGGGCAGGCGAGCCCCAAACACTGGACCTTTGTCTCCAGTAGGTAGTTTTATCTTTGAATGGTCATTGCAGGGGGCAGTCTTCTGTATAAACTAAGAGCTGCTGGCCAGCTCACCAGTGGAAACCCACGTGGGGTCGCTGCTGTGTGCTCCCAAGTCACAGGCTGCATTTCTAAGGCCAGGAGCTGGGCTTGGAGAAGCAGCTGTGGTGGTGGGGAGCGGTGGTCTTGAATCTGCTGGCTTCCGGGCGTCTCTGTGCGCCCATGTCCCACCAGGCACCCATGGGGCTTCTCTACTCCAGCTGGCTGTGAGCAGCTATGCTGACGTTTGTCTCCCACCCAGTGGCATCAGAAGATAGGGGTTCTCTGGGGCTCAGGTCTGTGGGCCCCACCATGTTCACTAGGTCTTGCTTCTCTTCTTGGAAACCCAAAACTCTGCTGGTCTGTTGTTTTAAAAAAATTTATGCTTAGCCGGGCGCTGGTGGCTCACGCCTGTAATCCTAGCTACTCAGGAGGCTGAGATCTGAGGATCGAGGTTCAAAGCCAGCCCGGGCAGGAGAGACCGTGAGACTCCTATCTCCAATAAACCACCAGAAAACCGGAAGTGGCGCTGTAGCTCAAGTGGTAGAGCGCTCGTCTTGAGCTGAAGAGCTGAGGGACAGCACCCAGGCCCAGAGTTCAAGCCCCACGACCGACCAAAAAAAAAAAAAAAAAAATTTATGCTTTTGACTTTCTTCTGTGTGGCTTCCTTTTTACCTAAAAAGCTGTCTAGTGGAATCTAGCCACGGGGAGGGGCATGGATGGCAGGGTCCTCCACTGCTTTCCTCCAGATCTTTAATGTGCAGGTAACACACACTACATTTGGCCAGAGTGAATCAAGCACTCCATGGACAGCTTGCCTTTTTCTGCGTCCAGGTGTGTGAGGCCACCTCTCTCCTGCCTGTGACGCAGCTAGAGGTGTCTCATGCAGCTGGGTCTGAGCTGACCATAGCTCTCAGTTTTAAAAGAAGGAAACTACCAGATACAACACGAGCTGAAAGGAACACAGAAGTATTTTACTGTTCGTTTGTTTGTTTGTTTTAGGATCTAAGTATTTCCTACTCTATTAACTCCTTTTGGTCATTCCTCCAAGAATTGCCAGGGCCTGCGTAACTTTACAAACCAGGCTCTAGGTCCCCGGTGATTTTTTTATTTTTAGGCTTATTAGTGGGTAAAATATTCAGCCTGAGTTTGTCAGACCAACTGAAGTGACTTGTCCCCTCTTAATGTTCATGGAGTGGGGTCAGACCACTGAAGCCACTTCAGCTACTCTGGAGCCCACGTACCAGAGGCTTTGCAGTGTTACCGGGAGCCCCTAAGGGAGAAGGCCTTAGCCAGCTTCCTAGTATGGCTGCCCGTTGTAGGGCTTCTGGTGGAAGGACTAAATCTCTGGCCTAAAAGGCAGGGGTCCTGGGAGGGACCTGGATGGCAGGGCCCCTCTGCACCTTCTGAGGCTACTGAGCACCAGAGCCTGGACTCCAGTCCAGAGCCACCCGCGTGGGGGCGGTGAGCTGGGTCTCCTGCCGCTGCTCAGTGGTCCTGCCACCTCTGTGCCTTCCGGAGCGCCCTGGCAGCGCGACTCTTTCTTCAGAGTACCTGGGGGTGGTCTTCCAGGACCAGTCCTGGGAGGGTCATGCTGGGGTTCAATGCCTTTTCACTACAAGTTTCAAATGCACATTCAAGAGTGGAAGCAAGCTTAGCTTTTTCCTGGTGTGAGCCTGGAAGGATTCAGGACAGGTGTTCCTGGTCTTCTACCGTTCTGCCTTCCTGGGCTTCAGGGCGTGGGGGGAGGGTTCTAAAATCAGACAGCAGTGGCTGCGTGATAACTGGTGCCCTGCTGTAGTGCACCCTGCCCACATGGCACTGTTGAGTCTTGTCCTGGAGCCCTGTGTGTGCCTGAGGCTGAGCAGTGCTGCTGGGATGTGTGGCTTGGCTTTTAGGAGCACGCTGCTTTGTCATTCCACTCACCCCTCCAGTTTAGAGGGCAGTCACTTCATGAACCACAGGGGGTATGAGCTGCCCGGGTGTCTCATGGCTACACAGGCTCTGGGTTCCGGCGAAGGCCACCAGCTCCTGTCCTCTGCAGGAGACCCGCTGAGTGCTTGCAGAGAGGCTTGGCCTTCTGCAGAGCGGGAGCTGGCATTTCCCAGGTGTGTCCGGCATGTCTACTGTCATTTTCCCACTGAGTAAATTCGAAGGCATTGTCCTGTGTCTGGCATCCTGACTCTGGACGGCTCTTGCAGCCCACTTCTGTCCAATCCTTCTCCTCACCCGTGTCATGTGTGTGTTGCTACTGTTCCTTTGAGGTCACGAGAACCTGGCCACAGGCTCTTGTCACTCTGAACCTGTGCAGCCACCCTTTGAGGCTCACTGGTGACTTCTGGTGCGGAGACAGGTGGAGAACATCCTGCCAACAGCATTATTGCAAATAGGCTGTCCGCTAGAACGAGCGTGACTTTCCTGGTTATTCTGGAAGTCTTTTGTTAAGGGCAACATTAGGTTTGCCAGTGGCAGTGCGATTGTCTGGACGTGTGTGTAAGGTTAGTAGTATGTTGGTCTCATTTGGCTCATCAAACCTCGACCCAACAGCCATTGTCCCAAGCACTGGAGACTCATCATTTCCAAGACCTAAACCACCAGAGAAAGACTACAAAAGCCAGGCGCCTGTAGCTCACATCCGTAACTCTAGCTGCTCAAGAAGCTGAGATCTGAGGATTGCAATTTGAAGCCAGGCTGGGCAGAAAAGTCCCCGTGAGACTCTTATCTCCAATAAACTACTCAAAAAAGTCAGAAGTGGTGCCGTGGCTGAAGTGGTATAGTCGGCCCTGAGTTAAGCCCCAAGACTGGCCAAAAACAAAAAAAGAAAGACTGCAAAATCTGAGAAATGTGTTTCCTCTGTGACGCCCCCCACCTTTAGACAGGCATTTCCAGCACTGTGTCCAGACCCTCCCTCCTGAGCACCGGTGTGTGTGCCGTCGTGTCATTCATCCCAGGGAGAGCCCTTCTCGGGCTCCAGGACGTGCCCGGAGCTCACGCGTGTGAGTGAGCCCGGCCAGCCTTTGTGGGTGCGGGGACACAGGGACACCCAGCAGCGGCCGGTGTGCCTTTGAGGGCAAGGTTCTGTGCAAACATCTTTTTTCAGTTGCACTTCCAGGCTGCCCTTGGCCACACTGCTGCCCACTGCTGGCCTCAGACCCTTGAGGGGGCCAGGAGAGGAGCCTCTCTGCTGTCTCTAAAAATGCAACCAGGGGAGTCCAGCCTCTGCGTGCGGCAGAGCAGCGTGGGGTGGGAAGCGGAGTGCAGGCCTCTCTGTGCCTCAGTTTCCCCATGTGAGATCGGGCTCTGTGTGTGTGAGGATTGGGGGGGTAGGACTCCCAGCCAGAGCCTTGAAAGAGCCTGAGGCATCTGTTTCCAAAGAATGTTTTGAGAGCAATGTGTGCATGTGTGCATACTGATACATATCATGTATGTACACATACACATGCATGCACACCCATGTGCACACATACACATGCCCACACACGTGCACACTTGCTTGTTGGCTTTACCCTTAATGGTTTTCTGGAGGAGAAGCGGTGTGCATCCCTGTGTAACTCACAGTGCGTGTTGGTGGGAGGTGGGAGGGAGGGCTGGACGCAGCCCGGGAACACACTGACTCTAACCTTGCTCTCTGTGCCTCACCAGGTGTTGGCAGATGCTGTCTCACGCCTGGTTCTGGGTAAGTTTGGTGACCTGACGGAAAACTTCTCCTCGCCTCACGCACGCAGGAAAGTGCTTGCTGGAGTGGTCATGACAACAGGTAAGTGTGTTATGCTCTATCTGCATGCCCGCTCCCATGTTTGACAATTGTGAGATGCTGTCAGTCTGGAGAGGCCCTGTGACACCACCGGGAATTACTTTCTATGCCTGTGCCTGTGTAGGGACAGCATCTCCGTGTGCAGGTAGAGGGGCAGCAGCTGCTGAACACAGGCATAGGAATGCGCCTTTTCCCTGTCGGGGCTGAGGCGTAGCTCAGTGGGAGCTCACTTGCTTTGCAGACAGAAAGCCAGACTTCATTCCCCAGCACCAACAAAGTAATAAAACCTTCTTTGTTAAACTGGGGTTAGAGCTCAGAGCCTCTTCTAGGGCAGGCATCCCACTACTGAGCCACACCTGTAGTCCTGTTTGCCCAGGTTATTTTTAAGATGAGGTCTCACTTCCTGTCTAGGCACATACCTAGCCTGCAGTCTACTGATTCATGCTTCCTGCAGTTGCTGGATGACGGCACATGACAGCTTCCCTCGGTTGAGAGGGAATCTTGCAGACTTTCCTACCTGAGCTGACCTAGAGCCATGGACCTTCCAGACCCAGCCTCTCGTGCAGCTGTCTGACAGGCGCATGCCACCGTGCTCACTATGGGTCTCTTGAACTTCTCTGTCTGGCCTGGCTTTAACCCACAATCCTTCAGTTCTTAGTCTCCCAATTAGCTACAAGATTACAAACTTGAGACACTGCCACCTGACTAAATACTCAGCTTTTTGACCTGAGTCTTGCCTTTGGAGAAAGCATACTGTGTTGTCTTCAATTATGTGATTGGCCTCAATTTGCTCAGGGAACAGCACACTACTGACTTGCTTGCGTTTCAGCTGGAAATCGTCTGCATTCTCAGTTAAGTGTTATTTCTGCCAGATCTGTGTGGCTCCAACAGGACATCTAGATAGACCACAAAGTCTGTGGGGGAAAACACATTTCAGGATAGTAGTCTCCCCATTAGATTATTTAGAAGTTTCCAGCAGTGAAGGAACTGCTGCCCTCCTCCTTTATACCCACGGAGTGGGTACAGCATCATCTCCGTGGTTGCTAAGGCCAAGGATGAAGAGCCGCACGCTTGACCAGTGCCTGGCTCCCGGGGGTGGGGGGGCAGCGTGGGACGGTCTTGGCCTAGCCTGGATAGGAATGTAGGCCGCAGAGCAGAGAGGTGGAGCTGGAGGAAGAAGGCGCACCAGCCAGGGAGACCCCCTCCCCCATTCTCCATGCTAGTAACCTTGTCATCTCCCGTGCAGTGGCTCTGCCGGCTCTGTGCCGGGAGTGTGAGCCTGCTGGGAGGCCACACGCAGGGTTCTTTTGCAAGGCCAGGGATGGAACCCAGGCCTCCCGCCAGCCAGCCTCTGCCGTGAGTCACACCCAGCCTTCACTTACGTCCATGTGTCCTGTCTGGGTCAGTGACCTCGCAAGGCTGGTACCCGAGCAAGCCCTCTCCGGAGGTCACTCCCCCTTAGCTGCCTTCAAGCCATTCTTCCCAACTTTTACAGGGTTTTTGTTTTCGGCAAGGGGGGAAGAGGGGAGTATTTTTGTTTTGAATAACAGGTGTTTGAACTCATAACTTTGTCCTTACTGAGCTGGTCCCGAGCCACGCCCTCAGTCCTCTTTGCCTTAGTTATTTTTCAGGTAAGGCCTTGCATTCTTGCCCAGGGCTGGCCTAGGACTGTGATCCTCCTGCTGCCTGTGCTCTCCCCAGAGCTGGGACATCAGGAGCACACCATCATCTGTGGCTTATTAGCAAAATAGGGTCTTGCTAATTTGTTGCCTGTGCTAGTTTCAAACCACAATCCTAATTTCACTTTACACAAGCAGCTGGGATTACAGAAATGGACCACCTGACCTCTCTGTATTGCTTTGAATCTTCATTTGGGAGGTTCCTTTCAGGACAGTTAGTACCTTTGCATAGTGCTCCCTGCCTAGATGCCAGGGGTGTGTGCTCCAGGGAAAAGGCTGTATTAAGAATGGGAACTCAGGGAGGGGTCTGAATGGTCTCACAGCCCACGTCTCTGTGCGACACCAGCTGCTCTCCTGTCTTTCAGGCACAGACGTCAAAGACGCCAAAGTGATAAGTGTTTCAACAGGGACAAAGTGTATCAACGGTGAATACATGAGTGACCGTGGCCTCGCGCTGAATGACTGCCATGCAGAGATAATCTCCCGGCGGTCCCTGCTCAGATTCCTCTATGCACAACTTGACCTTTACTTAAAGTAAGTTCAGCAGCAAACAAAAAGGAAGCTATTTTGTGTGTATGTGCTGGTCCTGGGGCTTGAACTCAGGGTCTGGTCACTGTCCCTGAGCTTTTTTGCTCAAGGCTAGTGCTCTACCACTTTAGCCACATTCCACTTCCACTTCTGGTTAATTGGAGATAAGTCTCACAGACTTTCCTGCCTGGGATGGTTTCAAACTGCAGTCCTCGGACCCCTTATCCTCCCAAGTAGCAAGGATTACAGGCGTGAGCTACTGGCACCTGAGAAGGAACCTGTTTTTAGTATCTTCTATCAGAAAACAATACAGAGTTTTTTGTTCCTGTATACCCTGAGAAGTTCTCAAAATGCTAGCTGTATTAGTAATACTGAGGCTGAGTCCTGTTCTCCTATGACGTGCATTAGACCCTGCTCTCCTGTGCTGCTGACTGAATCTCATTCTTCCATGATACTCCATCATGAAATAGAGTGGACTAAACTTAAAAATACATGCACATGTATGCCTGAGGTAGGCATTCATATGGAACATAGTCCATGTTTGAGACCCTGTGATTTTTTTTTTCAGTATGGATAAAAACAAGATTTCCTAAATACCCCATAATGGTGGTTCTCATTCTAATCTGGTCAGAACAAATCATGGACCTGACTGCTTTTCTTAGTAAGACCATTTCCTCCCTGTTGTCTTTCTGCTGTGAAATCATGACTGAGGAGTGGTGGCCTACAGTTAGTGACACGTCTGGTAGGGAATGGACCTGAGCTATTGACGCCCATAGACATGTCTAGCAGAGATTCTAGATCAAGCTCAGACGCCAAATGCTAATGATACAGCTTTCAACATCTCTTTTGTACCTTTTCTCATGCAGTAGCAAGGATGATCAGAAAAGGTCCATCTTTCAGAAGTCGGAGCGAGGTGGATTCCGCCTGAAGGACACCGTGCAGTTCCATCTGTACATCAGCACGTCGCCCTGCGGGGACGCCAGAATCTTCTCTCCCCACGAGCCAGTGCTAGAGGGTATGAGGGCAGCCTCCAGCAGTCCATAGGCCTCAGGAAGATCTATCACATGTAGACAGATGCCACATACTGTGGGTGTGGGTGCAATGTGGGGTCTGGGGAGCATGGATTATTTCTTCTCTATGAAGTTTAATTAGTAAATTGTAAATTAAAATGCAGATTTTAATTCTGATTTGGCTAATTTCTGATTAGCCCAGTAATTAGAATGGAGGGGAGATAAGAGATCAAAACGAGAACCCTACTTAACCCACCTCTGGGTCAGACGACTATGGTCCTTCATTTTTCTGGTGAGCTATGGAAGTGGGAGGCTGCTCTCCCAGAAGCCAGTGGAGGCTGGTGCCATGAGACACTGCTGGCCGCACAGGCTTCACCCCGAAGGCCAGGCCAGCCTTGGCGTCACAGCGTTCACAGCCATCTGCTCCCATGCCTGAGCATCATTATGTATTCTGTGTAGGACATTTGATCCCATTGTTTCCCTTGATGATAAAGGCAGTAGACTTACTGTGGACACTTGCTAAATATTTTCAAAATATGAAAAGGGAAATAAAAATCACCCATGTTTATATGACCCCAGAATGACCATACTTCCCATAGATTTATTCCTGCATATGTCTACATGAGGGTTCAAGTACAACGAACACCAACTATCTGTCACTCAGAATTAGTAGATGTTAGCATTTTGTCCTGTTTGCTTCCACTCATCATTGATGACAGAAAAAACTATTTCAGTCAAAATGCTAACTGCCTTCTCCTAAACCCCACGGAGACCACTTTTGTAAATTTGGCTTGTATCACATCCTTTTAAATCAGTTTTATAATTTATAAATTATATTGTATGTGTATTGTACATGACACAAGCGTGTGTATAAGCTGTTTTAAGTTCATAGGGCATCGTTAGATCTGCTGCACAGTAAGTTGATAGCTTACTCCCTGTGGGTCTGAACCTTTTATTTCTCTTAGAGCCAGCAGACAGACATCCAAATCGTAAAGCAAGGGGACAACTACGGACCAAAATTGAGTCTGGAGAGGGGACAATCCCTGTGCGCTCCAACGCCAGCATCCAGACCTGGGATGGGGTGCTGCAGGGTGAAAGGCTGCTCACCATGTCCTGTAGTGACAAGATAGCTCGGTAAGGCCCGAAGGCCCCTGCTGCACGGGGTGAGTCCTTCCAGCCGCCCCGCTGCGTGTGTAACTCCTTCTAGCTACCCTCTGCATGATGTCGCCCCGCTGCATGGTGTGAGTCCTTCAAGCCACCCTGTCGTATGTGAGTCCTTCCAGGCAACTTGTTGCATTTGTGAGTCTTTCCAACTTCCCTTTTCCAGAACTGTTTGGAGTTGGGCACTATTCCCTGCTTGGGTACTTATCCCAAGAGTTCTCTGAAGGTGGCCCCTGCGAGGGCGATGGCACAGGAGGCTCACTGCCTCTTTATAGCCAGCACGTCTTTTCATTCATTCATGGACTTGGGGTTAGGGTGATTGTGCCGAACATGCTACAGACTGTGGTATTTTAAACTATTGGTTCCCAAAGGAAAGCACAGAGAATCTCCTTGTCTGCGGCAGGTGTTTGATTCTTGACTGATACACTTGCAGCTAAAAAGTGTCCTCTTAGCACTGCTTTTGCTGCACCCCATAGTTCTGGTATGTTGAGTTCATCTTCCTGCATCCAAAGTGTTTTATCATTTCCCTTATAGCTTCTTTAATTCATTGGCAATCTAAAAGAAATTTCCCTGTTACTCTCAGCTACTTCAGGTCCAAGACAGACTACTTTATAGAGAAAAGGTTTGAGGGGAGATTGAAAGTCCTACACAGGTAGCAACTCTGCACCCCACACAGAGCACAAGGGTAGCAAGCTCTGATGAGGACACCGTAGATGGCTTCACCTCATGGATAACAATGGCAGGTGCTCCATCAGACAGCAGGCCAGAGCGTAATGCCAGTGTCAGATGCAGGCTTGCATCATAACCCGCTCACAAGAATTAACCAAGGGTCCCCAAAGGCTGTCTTCCATGGTGAGTGCCCTCTGACCTCTAAGCTCCACCACCTATCTCCTTCCACGTCACCTCAGCAAGACCTGGCTTCCCTCCTCTCACTGCATCTCGCCGAGACTGGTTTCCCACACATGGACCCTCACTGTGCAAGCCTCCACCAAACCGCAGCAGGTGGTTTATGGTTTTTACACTAACGTTTATAAGATAGTAGGCCCATGGTTTTCCTAAACCTTGCAGATTCTCTTACCTGGTTTTGGAATCAATGTTATACGAGTCTGGTTGAGTGAGGCTTTCTTCTTATTGCTCTTCCCCAGCCCCTCCTAAGATACAGTGTGCAGAACGCAGAGAAATGACCAGTCCCCAAGTTATGGTGGCTGTTGTTGCCCTCATAGCTGTCAGTGTCATTTTGGCTGAAGATAGATCCAGGAGTTTCCGTTAGAATTTCAGGTCCTTTTCTGGTTACTAATTCCTTAAAATTTGGTCTATGTAGTTAAAATATTGAGCCTTTATACTATTCTAGAACTTGGGGGTTTAAGGCGGCTTTGAACTAGCAAGTTGATGGGTTATGGACGCAGGCAGAGGGTGTGGGAACGCGGTGGAATCACAGTGAATGGCCGTGAGGGTGAGAAGAGAGGAGGGCCAGAGTGTGTCCGGGAGGAAGGATGCTCGAGGTCAGCCCAGCAGTTCCTTCTCCTCCCATTCCAGACCTGGGCTGCCCGGAGGAGAGGCTAAAAGCAAGTGGCAATCTGTGTTGGAAAGTCAGAACTGGTGTACTGACTCATAAGGTCTGTGCCCCTTGTCTTGTACTTAACCCACAGCCTTGGGCACAAACACAGATGAGCAGAGGCAAGGCAGTATCAGAGTGGCTGAGGAAAGCCACGATTCCTACTAGTATAGATGTCCAAAACAATGCCAGTTGGCTAAAGCCCTGTCTCTGTCCAGGGACCCCTGTGGAAGAGGCAAGTGGGCTGGGCAGGGCTGAGCCATTTTCCACACAGAGGGTACCACAGGTGGGGAACAAATTGCTGTGGTAGATGATGGGGGTGGGGGGAGAATGCAGTGTCTATCCATGTGTCCTGCCAACGGGCTGGCAGACTGGCAGTGAAGGCTCTGGGATATGGGGAGGCTTACCTGGGGTTGGGAGTTGTGGGCATGCGGAGAGCCTGGGCTCTGGTCACTGTAGCCTGGGTCTCTGGCTGCAAGGGATTGTGACTCACACACAGCCAGATGAGATCAGGGGGCTTGGTGAGTGCAGAAGACAGGCAGGGGAGGTAGGCAGCAGGAAACAGGGGCTTCTGGTAGCGGTTAGCAGCATAGGGAACCTGGGCGGGGGCTCCCCAAAAGGGCATGCTACACGGTTGTTCATTTTGAGGGGCCTATGTGACTGTCTTTGGTTGATCTGGTTGGGTTGAGAGTTGGAAGCAGGTCTGGGGCCACGCCAGGAAGCTGCAGGCCTGGGTCCAACTGCCCGCCAGTGGGCAGAGGCTGAAGAGGCTATAATTGGGGACCTGGCTGCCCATTGGTGGGCAATCAGGGCCAAGTTAGGCACTGCACTGGGTCCAGGGCACAGAACACATAGCCCTCTGAAGCCTGTTCTCAAAGAAATCACCTAAGGAAAACAAAAGCGAAAAGATCACGCACAGATGCCCTGAACCCAGGGCAGCAGGCCTGAGGTTGCACCGTGAGCTTGAGCATGCTCCTCACCTCTGGTGACAGCAGAGCAAACCCCCCCCTCGCCCCCCAGCCCAGTCTGGAATGGGGTGGGTGTGGACACTCCGGGGCACCGCAGTCTGTGTGATGGTTTGTTTTGTAGGTGCTTTTGCTGTGTGGAGTCTGTGGTCTGGGGAAGGTGGGCATCTGTTCTCTGCAAGGCTGGGCCTGTTGGCAGAGTTGGCTGTGAAGCCTCCCATTTTCAGCCTAGGGCCTCCAGAGTTCTGGAAGCTCCAGGGATCCTAGGAAAGGAGTACTAAGAATTAATGAGTCCTAACAGATGCCTTTCTGCAGGATCACAGCATTAGTGTGCCCAGGGGAAGCCTCTGCTTGAGAACCCCAAACCCTGGGCTTCTAATCTGCATTAGAAAGGAGCTCTGAGGTCTCCAGAGCCCCTTCAGCTTTGTTTTATAAAGTAGGAAGCTTGCTTTCCTTCCCTTTAAGGAGGATAGAAAGAGTGAGTCTAGGAATTGAGGCATTCTTCCATTCAACACATTAAAAAAGTCTTTTCTGGGGCAGATACACTCTTGTGATGCTGGGACAGCCAGCAAATACAACAGACAGCAGTGATGTTCCTCCTGCAGGCTAGAGGTTGGAGGTTGGAGGTTAGAGGTTAGAGGTACTAGGCGAGGAAGACCCAGGCACATTGGGCGTAAACTTAAGAAGAAGGTGGGACCTGTGGCTGACTCCATGGAGCTCCGGGCTGAAGGAGGGCAGGCGAGGGTCTAGAAAGCCACAGGCTATTGCACACCCAGCATTTGCTCAAGAGCCATTGGGGATAGCGTGCGAGAAGGGCTGACTTGCGTGTTCGCAGTCCTACAGCATGCGGCTGCCTGTTGGAGAGGGGAGGGCTGTGAGGGGAGGGCTGGGCTGTGGGGGAGGGCTGTGAGGGGAGGGCTGTGAGGGGAGGGCTGTGAGGGGAGGGCTGTGAGGGGAGGGCTGGGCTGTGAGGGGAGGGCTGTGAGGGAGGGCTGTGAGGGGAGGGCTGGGCTGTGAGGGGAGGGCTGGGCTGTGGGGGGAGGGCTGGGAGGGGAGGGCTGGGCTGTGAGGGAGGGCTGGGCTGTGAGGGTAGGGCTAGGCTGTGAGGGGAGGGCTGGGCTGTGAGGGGAGGGCTGTGAGGGGAGGGCTGGGCTGTGAGGGAGGGCTGGGCTGTGAGGGTAGGGATGGGCTGTGGGGGGAGGGCTGGGAGGGGAGGGCTGGGCTGTGAGGGGAGGGATGGGCTGTGGGGGGAGGGCTGGGAGGGGACGGCTGGGCTGTGAGGGGAGGGCTGGGCTGTGGGGGGAGGGCTGTGGGGGGAGGGCTGGGCTGTGAGGGAGGGCTGGGCTGTGAGGGAGGGCTGGGCTGTGAGGGGAGGGATGGGCTGTGGGGGGAGGGCTGGGAGGGGAGGGCTGGGCTGTGAGGGGAGGGATGGGCTGTGGGGGGAGGGCTGGGAGGGGACGGCTGGGCTGTGAGGGGAGGGATGGGCTGTGGGGGGAGGGCTGTGGGGGGAGGGCTGGGCTGTGAGGGAGGGCTGGGCTGTGAGGGGAGGGATGGGCTGTGAGGGGAGGGATGGGCTGTGGGGGGAGGGCTGGGAGGGGAGGGCTGGGCTGTGAGGGGAGGGATGGGCTGTGGGGGGAGGGCTGGGAGGGGACGGCTGGGCTGTGAGGGGAGGGATGGGCTGTGGGGGGAGGGCTGTGGGGGGAGGGCTGGGCTGTGAGGGAGGGCTGGGCTGTGAGGGGAGGGATGGGCTGTGAGGGGAGGGATGGGCTGTGGGGGGAGGGCTGGGAGGGGAGGGCTGGGCTGTGAGGGGAGGGCTGAGAGGGGAGGGGAGGGTGGCATCACGACAGCCAGCCAGACGTCAGGCCTCACATCTCTTCTGAACGTGGATCCCCAGGGATCTGTGCTCATCATCTCTGAGAGGAGGAAGAGAGGTGATGCGACCCCAGCATGCAGCCTGGGCAGCTACAGGCCAGAGACGGGCAGAGCAGAGGGACACTGGTCTGCATGCTGGCCCACCACAGTTTACCACTCAGACCTAGAGGCTCCTAGTGTCCACTGTGGTCCAGACAGTGGGAGGTGCAGATGGGTGTGGGCTGGGCGCACGGTGCCTCCCCTGGGACAGCTGGTGGAGGGCAAGTCCATGTGACCATCACCCCGCTGCACTTACAAGCCTGCTCTCCTTCCTGGGCCAGCCCTCTGTCTCCAGGCTGCCCACTTCCCTGTCCTACTGACGCCAAGTGGCACTTCCCAGCGTGGCACCATGGCCTGTCCCCACCCGTCCCTTTCCCTGAGGCCCATTGCTGGACCCTGACATCACATCCTACAAGGTACCAGGATCAGTCCTCATCCCTAAACACCTGCACCCAGTAGAAGTCGCACTGCTCGCCCCAGTCTACACGGCCGCCACGGCCGCCATGCTGGCGCTGGCTCCCAGCTCCTGCCGCCAGGCGGCCCTGGGCCCCTCCTGCACCTGCCTCTCCTGTATCTGCAGCTAGATACGCCTTCCTCCTACAGCCTGTTACCCCAAGGAACCTTCCCTAACCTTCTGCCCCTCATCTTCCCTTTTCATAGTACCTTATTCTTTCCCTCAGGTTGATTTGCCTCAGTGAGTGGGTCTTCATTGGTGCTTTATTTTTAAATGATTTATTCTTATTAGCATCTGTCAGTCATACAAGAGGTTTCATCCTGAATGTCCATTTATATATACATCTCTGTCTTTCTCCCTCCTTCCCTCCACCTCTTCCCAAGCTAGTCTCAGCAAGTTTCCTTGTTCTATTTTCAACCATGTACGTAAAGTATTTTGACCGTATGCACCTCCTTTCCCGTCTCCGTTCATCCTCCTCCTCCCACTAGTGCCTGCATCCCACACAAAATGTTTCAACTAACTAGTATTTGTTTTCATTAAAGTGTTTTCATAATTTTTCAGAGGGTATTATTATGGTATCTCTTATATGCATGCACCACAGTCAGATTGATCATGTATATATGTATATGATCATGTATGTGTTTATGTGTGTTTACATTTTAGGTTTAACATCTACATGTGAGAGAAAACATGTAACCTTTGTCCTTCTGAACCTGGCTTACTTTTCTTAGTATGATGGCTTCCAGATCCATCCATTTCCCTACAAATGACAACTTACATTCTTCTTTATGGTTGACTAATACTCATGTATGTGTATGCACATACATACTCCACATTGTCTTGATTCACTGGCCAGTTGTAGGGAATATAGGCTGTTTCCAGATCTGGGCTGGGGTGCTGCTATCATATCCTGACTTACATTCCTTTGGGAAAATGCCTGGAAGTAATATTACTGGGTCATGGGCTAGTTCTACTTTTAGCTTTCTTAGGAAACACCATACTGATTCCCAACAGTGTATTAGGGCTCCTCTTTCCCCACATCCTCATCAACATTTTGGGTTTTTTTTGTTTTTGTTTTTGTTTTTTGGGTCCAGTCATGGGCCTGAACTCTGGGTCTGGGCACTTTCCCCTCAGCTCTTCACCTCAAGGCTAGCGCCCTACCACTTGAGCCACAGCGCCACACAGCGCCACTTCCGGCTTTTTTTTTTCCTGCATATGTGGTGCTGAGGAATCGAACCCAGGGCCTCATGCATGCAAGGCAAGCGCTCTACCACTGAGCCACCTTCCCAGCCCCAGCATTTTGTTTTTGTTTTTTGATGGCCATTCAGACTGGACTGAGATGGAATCTCAATTCTAAAGACTCAGTAACCTAGCCGGGTGCCGGTGGCCCCCACCTGTAATCCTAGCTACTCAGGAAGCTGAGGTCTGAGGATCGCAATTCAAAGCCAGCCTGGGCAAGAAAGTCTGTAAGATTCTTCTCGCGAGTTAACCACAAAAATCCAGAAGCGGAGCTGTGGCTCAAGGCTAGTGCTCAGACACAGAACTCCACACCAGCTTAGGAAAAAAAGATAAGTACCCTAGGAGCTAGTGAACGCAGCCATGTGGGTGCTCAGGGCAGTGTGGCCCAGGCTGCGGGGTCCCCTTCTGTGGGGCTGAGCAGTGTGGGCACGTGGCAGGCCATCCTGCAGTGGAGTGGAATGGCTGCTGATAAACGTCGGCTCAGCCGCTCCCGCTTCATGCCTATCTCTGCTGCCCTCCCAGCTGGCAGGCGGGGCAGGGAGGCCACCTGCCCTCGCATCTCCCAGGCAGGCCGGATCCCAGGGGCTCCACAGGTAGTACCCCAGCCTGCATCCTGGGAGTGAGTGTGGGCTCCTGTTGGGGCATCATTTTCAGTGGAAGTAATCAAATGAATGCTTTTGTTTTGGGAATTCACTGCAGGTTTTCATAAGAAATACAAGGCCCCTGGTCTCTCTGTATAGCTGGTCTCCAGCCCTTGTGTTGTCATGGGAGTATGTCAGCAGAGTCACTGCACAGCTTAAGATCATGTGTAAACAGTTTTCCTGTTGAACATTTTGACTGCTAGGCCAGCTGGGTCCTCCCTGCCACCTTCTCCACTTTCCCTCTCAGTGTCTGCTTTGGTGCTGCCCCTCAGCCCTGCCTCTCCTGATGCGTGCCCCTTCTCCCCACAGCTGGAACGTGGTGGGCATCCAGGGGTCGCTGCTCAGCATCTTCGTGGAACCCATCTACTTCTCCAGCATCATCCTGGGCAGCCTGTACCACGGGGACCACCTCTCCAGGGCCATGTACCAGCGGATCTCCAACATTGAGGACCTGCCCCCTCTCTACACCCTCAACAAGCCTCTGCTCAGCGGCAAGTACTCCATGCCACCCTCTCCCTCCTCTGTCCCTCCCCCTCTGCCACCTCGCCCTCACACCCAGGGTCACACCATCAGCACCGCCCCCACCACCTAGAGCCAGTCTATGGCCACCAGATTGTGGTAGCGCCACTGAAAGAAAGCACAAGACCCCACCTCCAAGCCTGTGAGGCCCCTGCAGGACTGGAGCCTTTCGCTAGCTGCAAACCTTCCTGGGTGGAGAGATGCAGTGGGCCCAGCACCGTCTCTCCCTCTGCGCTCACACGACTGCCAAACAACAAGACGCGCAGATGCTGTGAAAGTGACGGAGGCACTGGCTCTCCCAGCCTAACTGAGCTAGGCCTTGCAGAACACCGTCCCGACGGGAGGCCCCCCAGGCCTCATCACAGCTGAGTGGCCACCCAAGAGCCGCTGGCATGGCCGCCCCCTCCAGGAGGCAGGGCCAGAGCGGCAACACGGGCTGAGCCTTCCTCGGTGCTGCCCTGCCCTTTATACCCTCTGTTATCCATTTCTTTTCTTTTTTAGAATTTCAGTGGCTAAGAGTAAAGTGAACAGGAGCTTTTGAATTCACGGGTCCTAACTTCTAAGCCCACCCTTATTTAAAGGGACACAGTTAAGGTACTTCTACCGTTTAAAAATGTTGTTTTACTTACTATTTGAAAGCACGAAACTAAAACCATAATCCTAAACTAAAACAGGCTTCTTCTGGTGTGTGTGAGCTTTGCCCTGCTTTAGTGCTTGGCCACTAGCACGTCTTTAACAGGCAGAAAGTAGCGTGGCAGTTCTGTGGGAAGCATGTCTGTCTGGGCAAATGAGTGTGCAGGTGTGGAAAGACAAATTGTCTCAGATCAACTCTAGCCACTCCTTCTCAAAACAAACTGAGTTAGGTCACTGATAGCACTCAATGGGGGTAAATTTGAACATGAAGCAAGTGTTCTTTGGATTAGTGCATGAATCTTTCATGAGCCAGGAAATATTTTTCCTCTGTTCTATGTTATACATTTCAGAGTGGGTGTTGTATTGGCCGTTGCTATAACAGCATACCCAAGTCTGGGTACTTTTCAAAGAAAAGAGGTTTATTTAGCTTGCAGGTTTGCAGGTGGCAAATCCAAGACCAGGTAGGTCTTGTGAGGGACCAGGGTCCTTGTGAGGGATGGAAGAAGGTACGACCTGGGTGGGAATAGGAGCAGGACACCATGGTAGGACAGAAGGCCAGAGCCCAAGACAGGGTTGGGGCACTCCTGAGCACATCTTGTCTACTGCAGGTCCCCAGAGAACCACATGATTCCTTCCCAGGGCTCACAAGCACAGACCTGACACCTCACCACCACAGCACAGACCTAACGCCTCCATCATCTAGCATAGACCTGACACCGCCATCACCCCAGCACAGACCTGACACCTCCATCATCTAGCATAGACCTGACACCTCCATCAGCCCAGCACAGACCTGACGCCTCCATCACCCAGCACAGACCTGACACCTCACTACCACAGCACAGACCTGACGCCTCCATCACCCCAGCACAGACCTGACGCCTCCATCACCCAGCACAGACCTGACACCTCACTACCACAGCACAGACCTGACGCTCCATCACCCCAGCACAGACCTGATACCTCACTACCACAGCACAGACCTGATGCCTCCATCACCCAGCACAGACCTGACGCCTCCATCACCCAGCACAGACCTGACGCCTCCATCACCCAGCACAGACCTGATACCTCACTACCACAGCACAGACCTGACGCCTCCATCACCCCAGCACAGACCTGGTGCCTCTATCACCCCAGCACAGACCTGACACCTCACTACCACAGCACAGACCTGACACCTCCATCACCCCAGCACAGACCTGACACCTCACTACCACAGCACAGACCTGACACCTCCATCACCCCAGCACAGACCTGACACCTCACTACCACAGCACAGACCTGACGCCTCCATCACCCCAGCACAAACCTGACGCCTCACTACTACCTCCATCACCCCAGCACAGACCTGACTCCTCCATCACCCCAACACAGACCTAACACCTCACTACTACAACACAGACCTGACACCTCCATCACCCCAGCACAGACCTGACGCCTCCATCACCCCAGCACAGACCTGACGCCTCCATCACCCCAGCACAGACCTGACGCCTTACTACCACAGCACAGACCTGACGCCTCCATCACCCCAGCACAGACCTGACATCCTGGTAGGTCCTTCCTCACACCACACTGTGTTCCCAGGATGCCAACCTTTGGAAGACTCACCCAAACCATGCCTACACTGCCTCTGCTTGGTGAGGGTCTGGCAGGAATCACCTCACCATCCTAGTTGTTCCTGTGTTCATGCTGTGATGAGCTTAACAGTAGACTTTGTTGAAGAATACTAACTCTGTACTTGGGCCTAAATTAACCAAAAGCAAGATCAAAGCCTAACATTCCATCCTGCACTGTGGTATAAAGAGAGCAGTCTGTGTTGTTAGGCTGGTGCCAGTCCTGGCAGTTCTGTCACTGACACCTGCGTGTAGGCCCCAGTTCACACTCCTGGGTCACACATGTCAGGGCGGTCACTTGCCCACATATGCCAAATAAAGAGTCAGGTACTGGCATGGGAGATGGTTCTTTAGTTCATCTTCAGCCATGTCTGGGGATGCAGACATGAGTTTTAGACTCGCAGTCTAACACTAGACTCACAGTCTAGGACAGGCAGGTCTTGGTGTGTCCTGGTGGACAGAGGGAGCAGGTGCTGTACAGCCCATGTCTCAGGCTTGCTCAGATGGGG
The DNA here is from genome assembly GCF_024711535.1 of Dipodomys merriami. Classification (NCBI taxonomy): domain Eukaryota; kingdom Metazoa; phylum Chordata; class Mammalia; order Rodentia; family Heteromyidae; genus Dipodomys; species Dipodomys merriami. Next base: position 102,402 of record NW_027206020.1, read on the forward strand.
CCGGATGGCCACAGTCCTGGTTCTGGTTCTCTGGGGTTCCAGGGAAGTTGCTTTCACTGCTACTGGAGTCTGTGCAGTATCTACCTTGGTCCTCGTGTCCAGTGAGGCAAAATGTGAAACCGTGAAAATGATAGGAAAGTTTATTAGGAAAGGAGTGCCAAATAAAGAGACGCGGTGAGAGCGATGAGATTTATGACATGCCATCGTGCATGGAGGTGGGAAAGCGGCCGGCAGAGCTGAGGCCTTGCAGCGGGCAGGAGACGGGACAAGGGGATGAAACCAAAGCCTGCCTGGCAATGAATGCAGGGGCAGCTGCGAGAGAAAGAGGCAGCGGGACATCCGGCAAGCGAGGGGAGCAAACCCCAAAACGAGGAGATGAGGACGGCGCACTATCTTATGAGGAGCATGAAGGAGACCCACCAGTCAGAAAGTTGTCTTCAGAGACCCAGTTTTCCCTGTTAGCCACGTCATCTCTGTAACCCCAAAGACAGGGCAGGATGGCTGGAGATGAACTGAGGCGCTGACCTCCTGTGCCGTGTGTATGCCATGGGTTCTATTTCTCTGCCGTTTTTTTCTCCTAACAAGAAAATATTTACTATGTTCACATCTTGCCTGAATTCTTTTCCTCAACAAAAGAATTTATTTATTTACTTTTGTCTGTCCTGGGACTGACAGCCTCCCTGCTGATAGGGCCCGAGTACTAAGCAAGCTCTGGGGCAGGGTGGTGGTGGCCAAGCTGTCTTTACTGCTTTTTTTTTTTTTTTTTTTTTGCCAGTCCTGAGTCTTGAACTCAGGGCCTGGGTGCTATCCGTAAGCTCCATTTGCTCAAGGCTAATACTCTACCACTTGAGCTACAGTGCCACTTCCAGCTTTTTCTGTGACTAGTTGGAGATGAGAGTGTCACCGACTTTCCCACCCATGCTGGCCTCAAATGTCTATCCTCAGCTCTCAGCCTCTTGAGTAGCTAGGATTACAGGCGTAAGCCACCAGGGCCTGGCCCTTTACTGCTACTTCCCCCCCCCCCCTTCAGTTGTGGGGCCTGAACTCTGGGCCTGGGCACTGTCCCTTAGCTCTTCAGCTCAAGGCTAGCACTTTACCACTTGAGCCACAGCCCCACTTCTGTTTTTTTCCATTTATGTGGTGCTGAGGAATTGAACCCAGGGCTTCATGCATGCAAGGCAAGCGCTCTACCACTGAGCCACCTCCTAGCCCCTTTACTGCTACTTTTAATGCAAATGTTGTCAGTACATGAGAACAAACCAGGCAGTGCTGAGGAACTGTTACCAGAATCCCTGAGAGTAAAATGGGTCTGGGTCCAAATGCTAATGCACACTAAGAGAACAGGATAGACTATACCGAGAAGCAGGGAAATGAGCTTATGTACAGTTTTTGTGGGAACTTGAGAGAGTTTCTGGCTCTGCTTTGATGTGAGCAGTCTTACCATCCACAGAAGAGAGGAAGTGTGCACATGCAGATATTTTCCTCCCGAGGGGAGTCTTTTTCTGGCTCATGGCTCTTGAATGGCCCATTTTCACTCCCAGCATGGCATTTCCTGGAGAACACATCCTGGATTTGGGGGGACTCTGTGAGGGCAGCAGAGACCCAGAGGAGGCAGAGAAGGAGGCTGTCTGGTTCAGCCTGGTGCCCCAGGAGGTCCGGACCAACTGACCGGTCACAGTGAGCATGGAAGTCCTGGAGGGGAGGGTCTCAGAGCTTCCTCTCTGGGGGTCCTGTGGGGCCACCAAGGGCAGGCCATGTGTCATTTGAGTTCCCTCCTGCCCAGGGCTTTACAGTTCAGATTTGCAGAATAAAGGCCACTTCCATCAAGCCTGTAAGCTGTACTTTTCCTAGCCCATTAGTAAGGAACTAGCAATCTCTATAACATGAACCGTAGTTCCTCTAACCATTTCCTGTCACCCTACTGTGTGAGGGGTGGCTTTAAGTGGAAATAAGAAAAAAAGTCAATGCCAGCTTCTGTGTGTGTGTGTGTGTGTGTGTGTGTGTGTGTGTGTGTGTGTGTGTGTGTGTGTGTGTGTGTGTGTGTGTGTGTGTGTCTGTTATTAGGCCACTTCTCAGTTGCTCTGTATGTTTTGCTTTAAAAGTTCTGATTCAGCACACTTGATGTATAACAACTGGGGGACTTTCATTACCAGCCGAGTTGTTCCTGCTTTTATTGGTTTCTGCATGGTGGCCTGTGATCAACTCATTGCCCTCCTTCTCGCTTTGCAGCCCTGGAAAGATGAGCTGCTCATGGCTGCCAGGCCCAGGACACGTGGAAACTCATTTCTCTGACCATTTAGGGGCCTTGTGCCCCAGAAAAAGCATATGGATAGTATCTGAGCCTCAGGCTAGCTATTTCCTTTTTGCTTTATTTACTCCATTTTTGCTAAAAATGACATTTTAATGAGCATAAAACAAAATACAAAAAAAATTGTACTTTTAGCATCTTACATTTTAGTTAATTGACCATTTAGCTTTAATGCAGATGTGGCAGTTCTAGAGTTTAAGTGTCCTTCAACAGTGATCTTTCGATTTTCTCAGAAGTAATGGCTCAGAGGAAGATGGTATAATGCAAGCAATAGTCATTTGTTCCTGAAAGAGCCAATCCTAATACAGCCAAAGATGCCAACCAGTTATCCCTAAGCAGGCATGCCCGACCCTCCGAAGAGAAGCTGTCCTGCACTGTCTGCAGGGGACAGCTCTGCAGCCGGCCTAAGAAGGGGCAGCCCCACAGCCAAAGCGAGGCTCCATCAGGAAACACGGGAGAGTACACTTCCACAAGCAGCCAGGAAACACGGGAGAGTACACTTCCACAAGCAGCCAGGAAACACGGGAGAGTACACTTCCACAAGCAGCCAGGGGACACGGGAGAGTACACTTCCACAAGCAGCCAGGAAACACGGGAGAGTACACTTCCACAAGCCGCCAGGGGACACGGGAGAGTACACTTCTACAAGCAGCCAGGAAACACGGGAGAGTACACTTCCACAAGCAGCCAGGGGACACAGGAGAGTACACTTCCACAAGCAGCCAGGGGACACGGGAGAGTACACTTCCACAAGCAGCCAGGGGACACGGGAGAGGTGCACTTCCACAAGCAGCCAGGGGACACGGGAGAGGTGCACTTCCACAAGCAGTCCAGAAGCCAGATGGCCTGGTGTGAGCTCCTCAGGCTTTGTCCTCCCTGGTCATCTTCCTTCACGTTCCGGAGAGTCCTCTCTGCAGTTAGAGTGCTCTTTATGCTCAGTGAATACACGTTAGTTCTCTTGGCGGGAACCTTGCCCTTGCCTTTACAACAGTGGTAGCAGCCGGTGGGTAATATGTAGACCTGCAGGTATGCCGAGAGCATCTGTGGGAGATCCCTCCCGTCTAACGTGACCCTTCTCATAAATTCACACGTATGTGCCTGAGCTCCATGTTTTCTAAAAGGCCTAGAGTGTAGCAGGAGAGCCTTTCCCCTTGCCCTTTGTGTTTGTCATTTTGGTGAGTTACTGAAAGATGGCACTTCAGCCCTGAGGTCAAAGTTCATTTCAACAGAAAAAATTATTCTTTTGACCCAGGACCACTTGATGACACATTCCTCCATTTGCCATGAATTGTTTTTGCAATATTTGTCAGATATTAGTTGACATTGTGTGTGTGTGTGTGTGTGTGTATCTACTTCTGGACTCCAGTGGTTTCCACTAATCTTGCTTGTCTGTTTCAAGGCCAGTGTCACACTGCCATGATTGCCATCATGCTTTTAGGTTTTGAGCTCAGGAAGAGTCAGCCCTCCAACTTCATTCTTTTCCTCTAATGAAGGACCTGGACTACGTTGGTCCTTCTTGTGTTTCCATAACAATTTTATAATTTGCTTTTCAATTTCTACATCAAAGCCTTCTTGGATTTTTGTTTGGTTGGGTTACTGATGAATGTGTAGACCAGTCTGAGGAGAACCAGCATTTTAACAATTTTGGGGGCTGGGAAGGTGGCTCAGTGGTAGAGCGCTTGCCTTGAATGCCTGAGGCCCTGGGTTCGATTCCCCAGCACCACATAAGCAAAAAGAAAAAAACGGAAGTGGTGCTGTGGCTCAAGTGGTAGAGCGCTAGCCTTGAGCTGAAGAGCTGAGGGACAGCGCCCAGGCCCAGAGTTCAGGCCCCACGACCAGACCCAAAAAAAAACAACAAAACAATTTTGGATCTCCCACTTGAAGAATATAGTGTGTGTCTCCACTCACTCTCATAACCTTTTGCTTCTCCTGGCAGCGTTTACATCGTGCATGTCTTTTGTCAGATACAATGATAAATGTTTCATATTCTCAGTGCTACTATAATTGTTCTATTTGTGTTTAGAGTTTCTGTTGTCTGCTGCTGGTCTATGAAAGCATTGGTTCTAGCAGCTTTCTAGGAGATGCTGCTGGGTTTTATGACACATGGCCATGCTGTTTCTGCCTGTGAAGTTTGGCTGCCATTGATTTCCTTTACCCTTTTCTGACTGCATGGATGGGACTTTCCATAGGTGTTCAGAGAACTTCCTTGTTTGGTGTGTGATGGTAGGGGAAAGAATTCAGATGTTCTTTGCTTTTTCATCGATGCCTTGGTGTGCAGTCTAAGAAAGTTTCTATTTCCAGTTTGCTAAGAATGAATAATGAAGAATGGATATTAGATTGTTTTCAGTGCTTTTTGTCTGTTCTGAGATGGTCATTTGGTTAATGTCTTTATTTGTTAATATGGTGACACTGGTGTTTAAAAAAAATACTAAACCAACCTTGCATTCCTGGGAAACCTGTTGATTGTAGGGCTTGAACTCAAGGCCTGGATATTGTCCCTGAGCCTTTTTGTGCTCTTGGCTAGTGCTCTACCACTTAAGCCACAGTGCCATTCCAGTTTTTGAATTGTTAATTGGAGATAAGAGTCTCACAGGAACTTTTCTGCCCAGGTTGGCTTTGAATCATGATCCTCAGATGTCAGCCTCCTGAGCTGTTAGGATTATAGGTGTGAGTCCCTGGTACCCAGCTAGGCTTTCTTTTTAAATTTGTTAGATATTGTTGGATTCATTGTCTTCATAGCTTTTACATCTATAGACTTCTGATTTGTAGGGGGTTTTAAAAGGTCTGTAGTTTTGTTTTAATGTCTTCACTGGACATAAAATGTGCTCTGATGCACTTCTTCCTCTCCAGGAAGAGTTCATGTAGGGCTCACAGTAATGCTTCTTTAAGTGTTGGTGAGAATTCACTAGTGAAGCCATTTGGGCTTGAGGTTTTTTAACTACAAATTAAATTTCAGTAATAGGTGTAGGGCTATTTCTGTTCTTTTCTTCTGAGGAGGCTTAGTGATTTATGTGGTTCTAGGAATTTGGCCATCCATCTGACTTGTTAAGTCCGCTGACGTGGGCGTTCACAGCCACTCTGTCATCTTCCTAGGGTCTGTGGCACCCTCCTGACATAACTTCTTCTTATTCCTTAAACTGGGGACCTGCATTTCCTTATCGGTGTAGCTAGAGGGTTATTCTCTAAGAATCAAGCTTTGGGTTCATTGCTTATTTTCTGTTATTTCTCTTATTTTCTGTTTTATAGTTCAATGATTTCTACTCTGAACTTCCCATCTCTGCGTACGTGTTTCCACTGTCCCAGCTTTGTTTCAGGTGTTAGCCGCAGAGCGGGATAAGGCTGTTGTTTCAGGTGTTAGCCGCAGAGCGGGATAAGGCTGTTGTTTCAGGTGTTAGCCGCAGAGCGGGATAAGGCTGTTGTTTCAGGTGTTAGCCGCAGAGCGGGATAAGGCTGTTGTTTCAGGTGTTAGCCGCAGAGCGGGATAAGGCTGTTGTTTCAGGTGTTAGCCGCAGAGCGGGACAAGGCGCACTGCACGGGCGGGCCTGGCTCGCCGTCTCCTGGGCGCGGTGGCGGCAGAGGCCCTGGCTGTGGTGCTGCTGCCACCACAAGCAGTGCGTTCCTCTGCAGGACGGTGTTTTTGCTCAGTGCTCAGTGCTCACCCTGCAACCCCCCTCACTGTGCGCTGTGCCCGCCTGGAACCCCTCCCTCCCTCCCTAGGGCGGACGGGGGCGTGGTGTCACCCCACGGTCCTCTCCGTTCCAGGCATCAGCAATGCCGAGGCTCGGCAGCCGGGGAAGGCGCCTAACTTCAGCGTCAACTGGACCGTGGGTGACTCCGCCATCGAGGTCATCAACGCCACAACTGGGAAGGACGAGCTGGGCCGGCCGTCCCGCCTGTGTAAGCACGCGTTGTACTGTCGCTGGATGCGTGTGCACGGCAAGGTACTGAGCCGCCCCGCCCCCGAGCGGCTTCCCCGGGCCCCTCCCGCCCTCCCCTCCTGGGCTCACCATGCCATCCTGCCACCACCCTGTGTTCCTCCAAACTATTGCTAGCTCAAAAGCACGCTCCTACGCTGGGCACCAGTGGCTCACACCTGCAATCCCAGCTACTCGGGAGACCGAGAGCTGAAGATTGCAGTTCAGAGCCAGCCCAGGGAGGAAAGTCCGTTAAGAGTCTTATCTCCAACTAACCTCCAAGCTTGGCTCAAGTGATAACACGCTAGCCTTGAGCCACAAAAGCTCAGTGGCCAGGCCCTGAGTTCAAGCCTCAGGCCTAGTAAAGACAAACGCAAACACCAAAAAAATACATGGCCCTGGCTGCACAAGTCTAGGACTGCGTCCAAGACAGCATGCGCCCTCTCTGCCGCAGTCAGACCTGCTGCCTTCCTTTCTGGCCCTGTGTGAGGACACTTCTCATTCGGGTTCTGGAAGTCGCAGAGGAGGAAGGGCCGGCCATCTGCCCTAGCACGTGCTCCCAGCTCCCACTCAGCTGCCCTCCATTCCAGCTCACAGACTTTTGCTTTAGCTTTAGCTTTAGCTTTAGCTTTCCCATGACCCCATGTCATTAGTTTTCATCCACTCTGAGTCAAGTCTCTGAGACCAGCACAGAACCCGCCCTGCCCCGGAGGATGGCCCCCGTGTGGCTGACGTCCCATCTTCACATGGAGTGGGGCACCCCAGTGCCTCTGGGTCCTCAGCATGCCCTGCGGTCCCCAGACCCGCCCATAGCGGCACAGGCTGCTGCTTGGGTCAGCGCCTGCCCGGGCGCCATCCCCGCCTCCCCTTAGACGCCGGCGAGGTTGTTCACACTGTGGTCGCTGCAGACACCCACTGATGCGCACTCTGCTTCTCCTGCAGGTCCCCCCATACTTGCTCCGCACCAAGATCCTGAAGCCCACCACCTACCACGAGTCGAAGCTGGCGGCAAAGGAGTACCAGGCTGCCAAAGCGCGCTTGCTTACAGCCTTCATCAAAGCGGGGCTGGGCGCCTGGGTGGAGAAGCCCACGGAACAGGACCAGTTCTCTCTCACGCCCTGAGCAGGGCAGGCGCGGAGTACAGGGCGGGCCCAGGGGACTGCAGCACCGGGCGTGCTCCCCAGAGCCCCAGGGAGCTCACCGCAGAGGGCACACCGCTCGGGGAGGGTGTCGGGGGCCTGGGACCGCCGGGCACCCAGCTTCGTCCCCAGCGCTTCACGCCCAGCCAGGCTGGCATGGGGAATTGTGGGGTGCCAGGCATCTCACATGTGAACCGGGGTAGGTGTGCCATGGGGCGCAAGGGGCCGTGGGATCCACACCGCCCCCGGCTGCCCCCTGCCCCATACTTCCTCCCCTTGAGCTGTCCAGTGACTGCTTTCTATCTCAGTTTACGTTAGAAATTGAGTTCTACTGCGTAGGGCTTCCTTAAGTTTAGGAAAATAGAAATTACTTTGTGTGAAATTCTTGACTAATTTATTCAGAGCTAGGAATGAGTTTATAAAATAAGAAGTAATATGTCAGGTTGCATACTTTAATTGCAAATGCATTTATACGTGGAGGAGGTGGGAGCGTAGAGTAGGAGGTGGAACCGGGAGAGACTGACTCACGTGTGTCCGTGCACAGCCCTCCACCCTGTGAGTCACAGTCAGGCCGCACAGGCCCGTGAGGACTGTCCCCAGCCCGCGCAGTGCGGGCTGTGTGCACAATGACCCGGCCCTACCTATAGCAGTGACTTTGTGTCCTGCAGACTCCTAACGCAGGACCTGCCATCTCAGCTGCTTCTAGAAGCTTCTGTGTGCCTAGTTTGGGTTATATCATGGAAATCTTTTCTCAGTTTACTTCTAAACCCAACACTAAACACATGCAGAGACCTGTACTGGCCTTCTGTCCGGGGCTTTTAACAGTGTTCGGCTTCTGTGGACACAGGTGACCGGGCAGGGCTGCTGCACAGAGCTGCCCTCCCTGCACCTTCCTTGGGCTCTGTGGTGGGAGCGAGGCCTTCACAGGACGGAAGGAGAAGTATTGAAGTAGATTCTCATTTTTTGAGCATACCATGGAAGGCATATTTTTAAGTTATTCTTTATAGAGTTGTCAAAGACATTTTTAAAAAGCATTCAGAAGGAAGCTGGTGAGACACTGCGAGCAGGCAGGGCCCAGCGGCAGGGCCCAGCGGCAGGGCGGAGGCCTCCTGGGGCTCGGACCTGCTGCTCAGCCCCCGCTGGCGTGCGGGGTGGCCGGCAGGGCGGAGGCGGGCGGGCAGCCAGCTCAGGCCGGTGCATGGTGCCTTGTAGCTTCCACTCAGGGTTAGGGAGCACGGAGGGAAGGCCGGCCGCCTGTGTGCTCCACGCAGCCCGGGGACTGTGGGCAGAGACAGGTGCAGACCCGCCCTGGCCTGTGCTGCCCGGGTGTGGTGCTGAGTGGCACACCGGGTTTGGTGCCCTTCATGGGCTTAGAAAAACCAGGCAGCTGTGGGGCAGATGCGGCCGTCACCGCGGGGCCTGGGTGCCTCGTGAGTCCGGAGCTCTGCCCGGGAGCTGAGGCCACATGGGGATCCCCGGGATGTGTTCAGAACCAACCCCTTCACCTCCTGGCAGGGTCCGAGAGCTGCGTGTCCTGGAGGGAGAGGTCAGGCGGTGGAGCCCTCCCAGGCAGACTCCTGAAGGCTCAGAAATAACCCAGACAAGTCTGCATTGTTACTCTTGTCTCCTTAAAGGGTACTTTTTCTAGTTGAGATTGGGAGGTGGACTTAGTTTTGAAAGAATATGTGGATTTGGGCCATAGAGTCCAGCAAAAATATACCCCATATACATTAAAAACAAGACAAAAACCCCACCCAGTTGTCTGGCTTTACTCTCTGCAGTCAGATGGTAGCTGTAATGAACACAATTGCCTCGCAGCGAGGGGCTGGGGGAGGGGAGGGGCCGTCCTGCTGGGCTGGGAAGGCAGCTGGGCTCAAAGGACTGCTTCCTCAGGCTCAGGAAGGAAGGCGGCTCATCGCACCGACACCCAGGCACAACTGCACCGTGGTGGCATGGGGGGGGGGGGGTCAGCGTCCCTGCAGGGAGTCTCAGGTCTCAGGTCGGGTGACGGACAGGTGTGCTTAGCCAGGGCTGTTGCAGTTGGGTCAGAGCCCTGGGCAGGGCTGAAGGCGTTGTGCCCAGAGCCCTGATCCCCTGTCCACGGGTCAGGGGTTCACCTTCCAGCGAGGGACACCAAAGAACTGGCTTCCATTCCCAGTCATCTTTCCCTGCGTGGGGAAGGTCTCGTCATTGCAGTCCGCTTTGTTTTCAGTGTGTGAGCGTCATCTCATAAGGCCTCGCTGTCTCTGGAATTCATTTTGTTCGACATACTCACTCACCTCAGGCTGCGGTTGCTGCTTCCTTTCAAGCTCCCTTCCATCTTGTCAGTTGACGCTGGTGCGCCAGGGCTGCTGCCGCTCCTCACCACGTGCACAGATCTGAGGGTGTGGTGTGAAAAGCCACGTCTGTCCATGCTGTGAGTGGCCCTGGCCACTTCCACACTTCACACCATAGTTTCCAGCTGTGCCCAGTTGTGACTGATCTAGCAAGAGACATGTGATGAGTTTGCCTCCCCTTCCCCCCCCACCCCCGCTCAAGTTCTGTGAAATTCTGGAACTTCTTTTGCACCAATCCCAAACTCTACACGTGGAAAGGGCAGAAGGCCCGTAAACGTTTAGGGTGTGCAGCTGTGTGAGTCCTTGTCTCGTGCCGTTGTGTGGTGGCTGCTCTGCTCCGGCTGTCCACACTGGGTCCGGGGCTCACATGGTGCCCGGGAGAGGAAACAGGGGCCGGGTGGATAGAGATGGATGGGTCTGACCCAGTCCAGCCAGCATGTCCAGTTGCTCACCTCCAGAAGATCCTGTTCTTGCAGCTGTACTTCCTGCTTGCTGTCCGGGGGTACGACCCCAGGAACACTTGCTGTGGCCACAGCGTGGGCTTATGGTGTGCTAGGGACCCAGGGGCCGTTCTGAATGGAAACAAACGTTTAGAAGCACAGTCTGTAGAAGGTCCGTGGCGTAAACCTCTAAAGCTGTTTGCTGCTCTAGGCTTTGGGTTACCTGCTTTTAATTTGATTTTAGAATTTGGATACTTTATATGAATGTTATTCAGCCAAGAAACTTGTTGCTAAGATACAATCTTCAGTGTTCTCTGTATGTATATTTATGTATATACCACACGTTAACCTGCATGAGCTTCCTCTCACTGAGGCCAGCCAGAACTGAGCATGAGACGCTGTCACATATAGACAAAGATTCAAGATGTCCTCAAATAAAGAATAAGATATTTCACTACTATGGTGGTACAGAGAGTTTCTTTCCCTTTTAAGTTATTCCCGTCACTCACCTCAGGCTGCGGTTGCTGCTTCCTTTCAAGCTCCCTTCCATCTTGTCATTTGAAGCTGGTGCGCCAGGGCTGTGTGCCGCTCCTCACCACGTGCACAGATCTGAGGGTGATGGTGTGGAAAGCACGTCTGCCCATGCTGTGAGTGGCCCTGGCCACCTCCACACTTCTTCACACCACAGCTTCCAGCTGTGCCCAGTCCTGAAGGTGTGATCAGACTTCACTAAGATTGAAGGTGTGATCAGACTTCACCCAACGTTTGAAGGTCTGACTTCACTTTACCCAAGAATGTGGCTGACACTGTCTGTGGCCTGCTCAAGGTCATACTGAGTGCCCAGAGTGTTTGCCCAGCTCCCATCGCTCCTTTCCCAACACCTCTGGATTCCGACTTCCTCTCCAGCTTCCTGAGCGCTTATGGGCTCCCCTACCAGAAATGACTTGGTGGGAGGAAGATTATGTTGTAGCTGATCTTTGTCTTCTCCCATCTGTGCCAGGAGTGATGGGAAGCCTGCAGTGCTGGCTCGAGTGTGGGCAGAACGCAGGAAGGACCTGCACCTTCAGCGTGACCACGGGCTGAGAACACTGGGTAGTTACAGTGAGAAGATACAGATTAAGAACTGGAATACTATTTTAGAAGGACATTCATAAGTAAATGAAAAGTTGGCTGCAAAGCAGTACGTGTACCCCGTGGTGTGAGGGAATGTCACGCTCATGTAAAATGTAAATGGCCTTGGCGGAGGGGGGAGGGGGTGGAGGAAGGAGAGGTGGGGGAAGGAGGGGGTTTCCTATGGTCTGGAATGTTGCTTTTGTTTTTTAATGTTCATTTGACTAATACATATTTAAGTGAAAAACCTAGAAAAATTGCTAAAAGTCATAAGTTCTCCAAGTAAAAAGCAGTACTATTATACTCTCTTTTGAAATTGATGAGATATTTAAACCAGTCCAATTGGGAATTTGACTTAACCTTCTGTAATACATTTGGCCTTTTATCTGCTTGTCCAGGCAGAACATAGTAGGGCCAAAATGAACACTAGAAACTGACGAGTAATTGTACCTGTTTCTTCTGAGCTGAAATCAGGTACCGATATCTAATTTCATTCTCATAGGCAGCGTGCTTCTCGTGTCTCTCATTTCCTGTTGATGAATACTCTTAAACAGTACTATTGGGCTGGTTTTCAGCCATACCTGTCTTCCTTCTTCATAAATGCAAGGGAACCTGATTATGATGTTTAACAGAATTAATGAGGGAATATCTGGGAAGTAGATCCAAGTGATAGAGCACTTGCCTAGCATGGGCGAGACCCTGGATTTTATCCCCAACACTGAAAAACATTTTAGTAAGGGAAGGTTTTAGATCATTTTTTCAGTGCTAAGCACCTGGGAGTAAGAAACATAGACACAATCTTTTTCTTCTTGCACATACCTGAACACCTGCCTACATGTCTCATTAAGTTGTTAGACATTAAGACTCGCTTTCTTTCAGTGATATATCGTAAAATAGGTCAGTTAATTATATTAGATCTACCTGTTTGAAACTGTCTTTATTGTCCTCAGTAATTCAGTAATTCTAAGATGTGCACTACAATTTATTTCTCTGGTTTTCTGTTTTTAATATCCCTAGAAAAGCATGCTAACACTTTTGCTTCAAGTGGAAAAGTAGGTCAGACTTTTTTGACAGAAAATAAGTCTAATTTGGTTCAATAGGCTGACACGAAGGATTAGGTTCCATGGAGGATGTGCGCTGTAAATAGAATGAGCTAAATCTGCAGCTTCAAAGGTGGCAGCGAGAATGCATTCAGAATAGTATGATAGAAACCCTTCAAAAAAATGGGGAAACAAGCCACTAAAACAAACGTTTTAATGTCCCCAACCCCCCTGGAATACATCAGGCCTGGCAAGGTAACCGAGACCCACGGACAAGTGACAGACATCGAGAGGGGCAGGATAATGAATCCCTGGGCAAGTCAAGTGGCTTCAAATCTTTTGCCCTCGAAACCCTTGCAGTCCCAGCCCGCTGCTTGGGAGCCAGTGACCCAACGGGCGCCCGGCAGCCCTGGTGACAGTTTGCAGGACCCAACTCAAGAAATAAGTGGAGCACAGTAGTTTCCTCCAGCTGTCCTGCCATGTGGGAGCCGTAGGTAGGACTGAGTGCTCAGTCTGCCCCTTCTGCCCCTGCCAGAAGATGTTTTCCCTGCCCAAAAGATGAGCAGCGCAAAAAGGCAAGAGTCACAGTGCCAGTGCACCTGGCAGACAGGTTAAAATTTGAAACTGGAAAACCGTACAGAGCGAGATCCCGCACAGCCTTAAAACTGGAAAACCGCACAGAGCGAGATCACGCACAGCCTTAAAACAGCGCTGGTGTTCGTTGCTGTTTTTTAAATTTTTGGCTCATTTTGGGGAGTTACTACTTGGAAGGAGTTGGGAGTACATTTGAGGGATATTACTAAACTCTATCTCATCTTCAAATTCATGTGGTGTCCTAACATCTTTAGAACAGACGAAGTGTAACTGAGGCTGGGTGGGGTTGATCCTGGCTAGGGACTGGCAGGCTAGAAAAGCCTAGAGCCGACCCCAGAGCCGACACCAGCCCCGGGGAAGGTCATCCAAGGAGGCCTGGGAAGGGCTTTCAGCCCCAAGGCCTCCGGGCCCGGCCCACGCCGAGCAGCCCCCACAGGCCACAAACGCCCACCCTCCGTGGGACCCGCTGCAGCTGTGTCCGGTCAGGCCGGGCGGGCGCCAGGCTGTGGGTCACCTCCAGGAGTTATTTCCTCAGCCAAGCAAGCCTGGAAGTTTCCCTGCACAAGAACACAGGCTTATGCAGGAGCTGGGGTTTTTTTGTTTTGTTTTTCTGGGCCTAGGGCCTGGGTGCTGTCCTTGAACTTCTTTTTGCTCAAGGCAAGTGTTCTACCACTTGAGCCAGGGCTCCACGTAGGGCTTTTTCTGAGTAGTTTGTTGGAGATAAAAGTCTCACAGATTTTCCTGCCTGGGCTGGCTTTGAACTGTGATCCTTGGATCTCAGCTGCCTGAGTAGCTGGGATGACCGGCGTGAGCAGTGGTACCCGGCTGGAAGCTGGGGTTTATAAAGCAAAGTCAGGTGAGGGCAACCTTCAAACTCACCTTTGTTTTTCCTCTTGCCGGAAACGAATCAGCTCAGCATGGATGCCCCGGTGTTGTGGGGAGGCGGGGCCCATCTCAAGTATGCCTGCCTTTCATAAAAGGGACACACGTTCATGGTAAATCACTGTTATGTACTCTAGAACTTCTCTGTATACAGTGAATGCATACAAGTAGCCCTGTATGGTGATGATTAAAAAAAAAATCAAAAGGGTCAAGTTGAAGACAGTCCCTCTCTTAGCCTAGGTCTGACTATTAAAGAGCAGCAATGCTGCTGGCGGAGCATGGCCGCCTGCCTAGCGGGCGCTGGTCACTGAGCCTTTCACGCAGCTGTGGAGATGCGGCTGCTCGGGGGCCGGCCTCCTGCCAGCTCCCACCCGGCTGCTGCCAACCGGTCAGGAGAGTGGAATCTGGGATTACCTGTGCTGTAGTGAAGGCCTTGTTCGGTCTGGAGCTGTCTGTTCGTCAAGGGCGTGGATTCATCCCTTCCTGACCCTGCCCTGGGTGAGGGCATCGTCCCGCACAAATGTCTCGAGGCGTGGTCTGGGCTGAGTAACGGGAGAGACGGACAGGCGCAGAAACAGGAGAAAACATGAGGGGAACCATGCCTGCTCCAATAGGCAATAGACGAAGTGGAGCCTGCAGAAGAGTCCTGGACGACATCCTCGGTGATGAGCCTGTCTGCATGCAGACCCGAATCCCATCTGACTCGGGGGTGGAGACGGCAAACACGGCAGACACAGTGGAAACAGAGCGACCCTGTGTCTCGTCTCAGCCAGGGGACACATCTACAGCCAGAGTAGAGTCATCGGTTTTAGGAGAAGTGGCCAGGTATCTGCAAGGCCAGCATGGAAGCTGTTGCTGGAGCCACAGGTGATAGGTGTGTCAACGCCAGTGCAGAGCAATTCTGTATTGGCCAGCTATGGAATCTTGGAGCCAAGAACAAGTGGCACTGGGGGGCTCCTATCGGTTTTCTTTGCTCCCTGTCCCCTTGTCCTTTGTTCGTGGGCCCCGGGTAGGTTGGTTGCCGGGGCCCCTTATCTAGACGTTCTGGCTTTGGGTTTTGGCCAACGCCTTTGACGGCAGCCCAGGTCAGTCAGCCTTTCCCCCATTTCTGTCTCTCAGCGGGGAGTGGCAGAGAAGCACAGAGATGTACAAGTGCTGAGCGGGCAGCCTGACAGAGAGACAGTGGCCTCGCTGTCCCCAGATGAGCACCGCAAGGAGACCTGGGTGAACACCCAGGGAGGTGCCCCACTATGGTACAGGGAAATAGTTAGATGAATGGGGAATCGCCCCAAAATAGAGGCACAGACAGAGCCCGCTGATCTTTCTGAGGCCCCCAGCACGGCGAGGGGCGGAGTCCAGACACAGCCGCAAACCCCTCTGAAACGAACCCCTGACCTCCCCGCAGGTCCCTGGTGTCCTTTGTGAAGGTGGAGACTTCAGCCAGAAAAGGTTTTCCTCAGCGCTGGCTTTGATAAACCTCATCCAAAGTTGGTGTGGTTCCCTTGGTAAACTGTCAGTAGCACACATGGAGGACGAGGACAGTGCGGTGCAGCCCTGCGCCCCTCGGAGCCCAGGCAGCCAGCGACGCGCCAGTCAGCAGGCTTCACCTTGCCAGACAGGAAAGAGCTCAGCCTTCACTCCTGAGATCCAGGTCCCTAGCGCCTTGAAGCCAAACCTGGAAGATGGCTGGTGACGCCACCTAGTGGCAGTACAGGTGACAGGCCCAAGAACCCTTTTGCTGGGGACTTGGAGCAATTGACTGGGAAGTGCAAGGTCCGAGTTCAAGCCCCAGTGCCACCAGAGAGGGGAGTGTGGAGGAGGGAGGATGCTTTAGGCCACGTGCAGTGGCTCACACTCGTAATCCCAGCTACTCAGGAGGCAGAAATTGGGAGGATCTCAGTTTGAGGCCAGCCAGGGCAAAACGTGGGTCAGAGCCAACTGCAACAAATATGCTGGGCCTGCTGTCCAGGCCCACAATTCTACCCATGGAGGGCAGTAGAAGGGCCTTTGAAGACATTCCCAGCGTCAAAGGGACGCCCTGTCTGAAGAATAAAGCATAGAAAGGGCTGAAAGTGTGGGGCAGGTGGAGTGCCAACCTAGCCCACCAGACAGTCCACAGCCCCACTGCCAACCTAGCACCTGAGACCCTCAGTCCACAGCCCCAGTGCCAACCTGCCACGCCGACCCCAGTGGAGTCTGCTTAGCATGGGAAACCATCTATCAGACCATGATAGGGGCCTCGAGACCTATCTCTGAGTTTTGGGACTTCACCGAAGTCTACCTCAGAGAATGGGGCTTTACAGAAACCTATCTCCAAGTTTTGGGACTTGACCGAAGTCTACCTCGGAGAATAGGGCTTCTAAGAGGCCTACTCCTGGGAAAAGGCTGGAAAAACCCCTGGGAAAAGATGTGTTTCTGCCTTTCTTCTCCTCATAAGAGTGCCTATCAATCTTTTACTGTTTCTGCTGTTCATTGTACTTACTCATTGTCAACGTTCCCTTATTCAAAGCTCTTTCTTAAGAGTGTTGACGACTCCAATATCTGATGAGTGTCTTAAAAATATGACTAACTCACCAGAGTTAAGTGCTACCCTGAAACCCCTCTTATGGAGGCTAGTAGACAAGCCATAAGCAAATATAAAAGTATTGGGGGTTTCACAAAGTCACTCCAGCAGAAGGAATTGTAAGAAATTTACAAGAAGCTGTAGGCGCGGCTAGAACAGAAGGAATGTATGGCAATTGCTGAGATAACTACTTAGGAGAAAGAACTTCCTGTTACTCTCTTTCATTTATTAAGAGACTTGCTAGATCTAGGCCTCCGGGGTGCTTACTATTAAAGAAGAAACAGGAAAAATCTTATGGGATAATTAAGGCCTCTATAGAAATAAGGTAATGGTGAGATGGTGACAACGTTGAAACCCATTATATTTCTTAGAGATAAGCCGGAAACAAGTGCCTTTCAGGCGACCAGCTGGTGACCACCCAAGAATGAAGCCCTGCAGCAAGATTGTGTAAACTTTTGCCCTTTCAGGCGACCAGCTGGTGACCATCCAAGAATGAAGCCTTGCAGCAAGATTGTGTAACCTTTTGCCCCTTTTCTTATGAAGACTTCTGTTATAAAAGTTTGTTATCCTCTGCATTAAATCGCACTCAGCACTCAGCATCCACTCCTAATGTGTGTGAGTTGTCTGTTTGCCATCTCCCCATCCTATTCCAGGTTCCTCCCCTAGGTATCCTCCATCGTCCCGACAGAACCCGGTCCGCGGCACCAACCTAGCGCACCAGACCCTCAGTCCACAGCCCCACTGCCAACCTAGCCCACCAGACCCTCAGTCCACAGCCCCAGTGCCAACCTAGCGCACCAGACCCTCAGTCCACAGCCCCACTGCCAACCTAGCCCACCAGACCCTCAGTCCACAGCCCCACTGCCAACCTAGCCCACCAGACCCTCAGTCCACAGCCCCACTGCCAACCTAGCCCACCAGACCCTCAGTCCACAGCCCCAGTGCCAACCTAGCCCACCAGACCCTCAGTCCACAGCCCCACTGCCAACCTAGCCCACCAGACCCTCAGTCCACAGCCCCACTGCCAACCTAGCCCACCAGACCCTCAGTCCACAGCCCCACTGCCAATCTAGCACCTGAGACCCTCAGTCCACAGCCCCAGTGTCTCCCCACAAAAGACCTCACACTCAAGCCGTGCTCCGGTGCCTTCTGTAGGGCTTTTCAGTCTTGATGCTTTTACCCCATGTCTCTGGGTTGGCTTTTTCTATGGACATCAGTTGAAATTTGTTTTCGTTCCTCCTGGCCTCCTGGAAGGGAGATGCTGTGGTCAGCCGGTTCCACATGGGAAAAGCAGGGCAAAGAAGAGTTCCTTTTTGGCCAAAATTGAGCAACAAAAGCAGCTTAGAAGGGAAGTGGATTTTAGCAGGCCATAGCTACAGAGCTGAAACAAATTTGTGAAACAAGCCAGGTTCTTCCAGAAGGTGGCATTTAAGAATAACGTGCTAGCTGGGAGCTGGTGGCCTCTCTGTAATCCCAGCTGCTCAAGGCTGAGATCTCAGTTACTATCTGGGTTGTTCTCCGATGGGGATGAATCAAGCAGACTTCCTCCTTACTGGCCGGGACACCTGGCTCCTGTTGTCTGAAATGGCTGTAGCCAGGTGTTAGCTGTAGGGGTCACGGTACCAATGACATCTCTTCCCAGGGGTCACGGTACCAATGGCCTGTTGCTTCCTGGAGCCAGGTCTCCAGGCTGCTGGCTGGTGTCCTGCCGCCGGTGTGGCAGCCTGTTGTCCCCCGTGGATCCGTCTCTGCTCTTTCGGGAATTGCTCTCACTCTCTCCTTCAGCCTTACATCGTGGCGGTTTTTGTAGCAGCTCAGTAGGGAGTGTCTGGGCCTTGGGTGTGGGTTGTTGGGAGGCCGCCTCCGTGCTTCAGTCCTGTTTCTAAGGCCGGCTATGGACACGTCCCCTCGCGCCTGTGAGCCAGGCCAGGACCGTGGCTCGGCTCCTCAGCTCCCCAGGACAGCCACGGTCCTGGGCTGCCAGCATCTCCCCGCCTCTCCAGCACGGTGCCCACACCGCGGGTCCTCCCGCCCCCTCCAGGCTGTCTCGGCTGACCCCCTCGTCCTTCCCGAGGAAACGCCCCTGGGGTTGTCCCGCTCCTGGGCTGACACCAGCATCCGCACTCGATGGTGAGCCCGCGACTTGTGCTGCTTCCTCTAGAAACCACTGGCAGCGGCCAGTCGGCGCCGGGCGAGGTGGCCGCTGTGTGTCCTGCGTCCCACCCTGAGCCAACGCCGAGCAGCCTGCTCTCCCGAGACGCCCTTGTCACAGAAGCCAGCGCTTCAGCTGCCGCAGACCGTTTCCACGGTGCTGGCCACCCGCCCGCAGCTGGGCAGCCGGTGATGGGCTGGATGCCAGCACGAGGTGACGGCTGGATGCCTGGAGCCAGCACGAGGTGGCGGCAGCCTCTGAACGCCGCCCAAGCCCTCTGCTTCCCTGCTTAGCAGCCAGGCCGCCGAGTTCACCACCTTGGCTGGCTTTGAAGAGAGCTGAGCTCTGGTCCAATCGCCACATCCTCCCGACTCCTCCACAGGCCCGAGGACCGGGCCAGGGCGGCAGCCCGGTACTACGGCCCAGCCCCGAAACAGCCAAGGCCTGGCTGCACCCCACGGCCTAGCCCTCCTGGTGCCCCTACCCCACCCGCACCCCTTGGCATAGAGCCACTGTGCGCGCGCCAGCCCCTCCCACGCGCAGCCCCCACGGTGACCGGCGGCCGCACACACCAGCTCCGTGCGCTGATGCGGAGCAGTCTGCCATCAGCCCGCACCTCCTCCCTCCCACTGTAGCCCCTGCTGCTGGCACCATGTGAGCCCCAAGACGCTCTGCCATGCCCTTGCATGCCATGCTCCATCCAGCCCCCGGCCTCAGCCCGTAGCAGAGCAGGTGAGCGGGGGAACGAGGCCGGGGGAGGCGCAGGTGCAGCGCATGCCCTATCCAGAAGCCTGGCTGGCGGCGGGCCGCGGTCAGCGCAAGCGCCGCCCTGCAGCTGACCTGGCCGGAGACAAGGCTGCGGTGGCCAGCCCTAGCCTCCAACTTCAAGGTACGACACAGGCGCATCCTGGGACTCGTTTTTTAGAAAATGTACTTTATTGGCGGGATGGGGACGTATCAGTGGAAAAGAATAAATACACCGCCCGCCCGTCCCGCTGGCTCCGCTCAGCTCCGCCATGCGGCGCCCCAGCCAGCCCGGACGGCGTCCCGCCCCATACCTGGGCCACCCACGGGGGCCTGGAAGAGGCTGCTCCGTGCCTGGTGCTGGAGGAGTCCCAAGAGGGATGTGGCCAAGGGGCACGGCGGGGCGCGCGGGGCCACACCAGCCAGGGGCAGGCCGCCCTGCTCCGCAGGCACTGCTCAGATCTGCAGCCTCTGCAGAGCGGGCGTGACTGCAGGCAGCAGCCTCAGGGGCAGCCTGAGGGGCAGGCCGCCTCTGCTCCTTTTCAGTGGCACTCGATCCACGCAGAGGCCCAGGGTCCATCGGGGGTCACAGGAAACCACTGGCTGGGCCTACAGGCCTTCCCCTGAATGGAGCCCACCGCCACAGCCTGCGGTGGCGCCCCGGACTGCAGAGCAGAGGGCTCAGCCCTGGGGCGCCGGGCGGGAGGCGGCAGGCCGTCACCCCAGCACCTCGGGGCCTCCCGCTGCGGTTGCGGTCTGCGGGCCCCGGCTGCGGCTCCTCACGGCCGCTCCCCGCATCCAGGCCTGGGCCTGAGCCTCCACTCGAGGGGCGCTACACAGGCCTGAGGGAGGTGGCCTCGGCCTGGGACACGCCACGGGTGGCCCCAGACGGGCCCCCGGGCCGGCAAGGCCCGCGGTGCAGACGTGCCGGCGGCTCAGTACGCAATCTTCCAGTGGGTGGGCTGTTCACAGGCTTTTTCTTGGTCTCCACAAAATCGGTTGTATGTTGTTTTGGGGTCCAACCCCAGGATTTCTCTCTCCTCGTGAATCCGAAAAGAAAACGTGGAGACGGAGGTGCCGATAAAAAATCTGCAAAGTAGCGAATGGCGTGTTTGCCGGCAGCAGCCACGCGGGGTGAAGCCAGGGCTCGGCCTCGGCAGGGAGCGCTGGCCGGGGCCGGATTCCCACGCTCGGGGGTCCTGACGCCGCTGGGCGACCACGGGAGCGACCACGGCATCCAGGTGACGGGGAGCGGGGCCTGCGTGGCGCTGGCGCAGTGCCGGTGCCAGGCTGCCCGAGGCGGGGCTGCTCCCACCGCAGCCGGGACCACCCGAGCGGGAAACCGCCACGCGGCCGAGGGGCCGGCCCTCAGAGCACCCCGCCCCCCCAGGGGCCCCCTCAGAGCACCCCCGCCCCCCCAGGAGGTCCTCGGAGCACCCCACCCCCCAGGAGGCCCTCAGGACACTCCTGCTCCCCAGGAGGCCCTCAGAGCACCCCCGCCCCCCAGGAGGCCCTCAGAGCACCCCCGCCCCCCAGGAAGCCCTCAGAGCACCCCCGCCCCTCAGGAGGCCCTCAGAGCACCCCCGTCCCCCCAGGGGGCCCTCAGAGCACCCCCGCCCCCCCAGGGGGCCCTCAGAGCACCCCCCATCCCCCCAGGGGGCCCTCAGAGCACCCCCGTCCCCCCAGGGGGCCCTCAGAGCACCCCCGTCCCCCCAGGGGGCCCTCAGAGCACCCCCGCCCCTCAGGAGGCCCTCAGAGCACCCCCATCCCCCCAGGGGGCCCTCAGAGCACCCCCGCCCCCCCAGGGGGCCCTCAGAGCACCCCCGCCCCCCAGGAGGCCCTCAGAGCACCCCCCGCCCGCCAGGAGGCCCTCAGAGCACCCCCGCCCCCCCAGGGGGCCCTCAGAGCACCCCCGCCCCTCAGGAGGCCCTCAGAGCACCCCCGCCCCCCCAGGGGGCCCTCAGAGCACCCCCGTCCCCCCAGGGGGCCCTCAGAGCACCCCCCATCCCCCCAGGGGGCCCTCAGAGCACCCCCGTCCCCCCAGGGGGCCCTCAGAGCACCCCCGCCCCCCAGGAGGCCCTCAGAGCACCCCCGTCCCCCAGGAGGCCCTCAGAGCACCCCCGCGGGCGCAGGCCTGCAGGCCTGGCCTGGCAGTGGCTTCTCCTGGAGCAGCACCAGTGGACGCCCTGCAGGCCCATGAGAACTGGCGCCGGCCGGGCATGGCCAGCGGCGGGAGGACGGTGACGGGGCTGGCCACGGTGAGGTGCCGCGCTGTGGCGGGTGGCTGGGAGCGCAGGTACCTGGCGTGGGCGCAGACCCACTGGTCGATGATGGCCACGCCGCCGTCCTTGTACAGCTCCAGCTCCTCCCAGGTGGGCTCAAACCGCACCATTTCCGGCAGCAGCTTCTTCAGCTCTTCCTGCTCTGCAAGGCAAAGGGCAGGCGGCGGGCCGGCGCTGGCCGTGAGCAGCACGCGCATGCGCACGCCGCCTGCAGCCCCCCTCCCCGCCCCCCGTTTCATCAAGCTACAGAGAAATAAGGCCAGGTGCTGGTGGTCATAGGCGTAATCCTAGCTACTCCGGAGGCTGAGATAGCCGTTCAAAGCCACCCCAGGCAGGGAAGTCCGTGAGGCCCTTACCTCTAATTAACTACCAGAAAACCGGACGTGGCGCTGTGGCTCAGCGGTAGAACTCACCCAGGGTGAGCCAAAGAGCTGCCCTCGCCCTGAGCTCTAGCCCTGAGTGCACTGGCCCCGAGTTCAAGACCCAAGACCACCAAAAAATAAAGAGAAATGAGGTTGGGGCTCAGAGCTGTGTACCCTTCCTGAGGGCGTCTGTGGGTCGCCTACCCTTCCTGATGGCGTCGGTGGCCACAAACACCTTGTCCAGTCCGTGTGTCTGCATGAGGCTCCGGATCTTCCTCACGGCCCCCTCCAGGCTGGGCACGTCCTCCCTGTGTCCCCAGATGAAGTCCTTCCTCCTCAGGTGGACGCCCAGGTACGGGCCCCCCAGCGAGGAGCCCAGCCTGACCTGTGGGGACACGCGGTCAGGCAGGGACGCCGGCATGGGGCCTGGCGCGCTCTGCAGCTCTGGTTCCGAGTGGGGAACTGGTCTTCAATCGCCGGAGACACTTTTACTGCGCGAATCAGTAAAAAATCCGTCAGCTTCCTATTTTTTTTCACTCAGGACTGACTATCCAAGTAACTTAACCAGGAGAGCCCGAGCACCTGCCCGGCACAGCGCCAGGCTGGTGACAGCGATGTGAGGAGCCTGCCTGCCTGCCCGGCACAGCGCCAGGCCGGTGACGGCCGCGTGGAGAGGCCTGAGCGCCCGGCACAGCGCCAGGCCCGGTGGGTCCCAGGACTGGGCGCTCAGAGGGCCGAGGCCCGCGTCCCCGGGAGCCAGCGTGGCGCTGCCATGCCTGCGACGGTGGGTCGGGAAGTGGGGGGTCTCAGGACGGCGCAGCTTCTCTCTCCCCTTGCTATGAGCGGTGAAACCACGTGGGACGCTCTTGCCCCTCCCCCCCCAAGAAGAAACCTGACCGCGAGGTCCCTCTGCCGCTCGGGGAAGAGGCCCGAGCCACGTCCTCCAGCCTCCTTCGCGCTGAAGCAGTGTCCACAGGAGGCCACACGAGCCCTGAGCTGACCTGAGTGTAAAGGCGACCTGGCGGCCCCTCCTACCTTCATCCGCACCCAGTCCTCCTGGGACGGGACGCGGTCCGACCCCTCCTACCTTCATCCGCACCCAGTCCTCCTGGAACGGGACGCGGTCCGAGGCATCTGTGGAGTTGAGATGCTTGCTCCTGAACTCGTCCCCCACGGCCCGCAGGTGCCTGGCGAACACCATGCTCCGCCGCGTCTGCGGAGACGGGGCGGGGCTGAGCGGAGGCTGCGCCATCAGGCCCCCGCGGGCCGCACAGCAGGCGGCGGGCGCCACCAGACACCGCCACCAGCCTGACCCGCGGAGGACAGCCCCGCAAGTACTCACGTCCCAGTACTCCTTCCCCCCGTAGTGGTCGTGGAGCAGGTTTTCCGCTCGGTCCAGCATCACAGACCTGTTTTTAACCACAGAGAAGTGAGGAGGGATCCGGACCACCCAGCCCCCCACACGACACCCCACACCCCCACCAAACACCTAGTTCCTCTGGGCCTTACAGACAAAGAAAGAGGTCAGATCGGGCTTAGGACCTAGATGTTCCCTTCAGAGGCCACATGGACCCACGCCGGCCCCTCCAGGCTGGGGCTCAGGCCGGCCCCCCGGCCCCTCGCCCCGCGGTAGCCACACAGTGACACACTCTCCAATCACCACACCCACAAGGCAGAAAGTGGGACGGGGAGGGCGGCTTCTCCACCGTCACCGGACCCGCCGCACTAGCCCAGGACACATCTCCCACACAGGCCGAGCCAGCCCAGCTCCCGCCACGCGCAGCAGGCTCTTCCCAGCCTCGCCCGCCCGGCTCGACCCCGCCGCACGCCTGGCATCCGGGTGCACAGAGCCAGGAGTGCGCCTGGTGCAGCACCCGCTGCAATCCGGGCACCGTGAGGATGCTGGAGGACGGAGGCCACGCACACCCGCAGCGCGGGAGCCCTGGGCTCCCAGGATGCTGGCAACCTCCCCGTCCTCCCGCAAGGCTGTGTCCTGTGGTCTGCAGGGGACAGAGGTCCCAGGGACTGTGGGCGTCTGATGCCCACCCTCCGAGCCCAGTCCAGGTCCCCTTGCTAGCTGACCTGAGCGGAATACCCCACACTCACCGAGCAGAAGTGTTTTTCAGAAGCACAGGCGCTATGACGGAGGCCGACCCCTGGACCGATAGACAGGAGACATTGAGGCCCCTGGTTTCCTCATAACCCCAAAACCAGCCCCTGGAAAACAAGGCCACCATGTCAGCGGCCAGCTCCTATCCAGGTGAGAGTGCATGTGCACACGCGTGCTCCTATCCGGATGAGAGCTTGTGCACACACATGCTCCTATCCGGGTGAGAGGTCGTGTGCACACGCGTGCTCCTATCCAGGTGAGAGACCGTGTGCACACGCGTTCCCATCCAGGTGAGAGGTCGTATGCACACGTGTGCTCCCATCTGGGTGAGAGGTCGTGTGCACACATGTGCTCCTATCTGGGTGAGAGGTCGTGTGCACACGCGTGCTCCCATCCGGGTGAGAGGTTGTGTGCACACGCGTGCTCCCATCTGGGTGAGAGATCGTATGCACACATGTGCTCCTATCCAGATGAGAGCTTGTGCACACGCGTGCTCCTATCCGGGTGAGAGATCATGTGCACACGCGTGCTCCCATCCGGGTGAGGTCATGTGCACACGCGTGCTCCTATCCAGATGAGAGCTTGTGCACATGTGTGCTCCTATCCGGGTGAGAGATCATGTGCACACGCGTGCTCCCATCCGGGTGAGAGGTCGTATGCACACGCATGCTCCTATACGGGTGAGAGGTCGTGCACATGCGTGCTCCTATCCGGGTGAGAGATCATGTGCACACACGTGCTCCTGTCCGGGTGAGAGGTCGTGTGCACACACGTGTTCTCCTATCTGTGTGAGATCGTGTGCACACACGTGCTCCCCTCTGGGTGAGAGATTGTGTGCACACGTGTTCTATCTGTGTGAGGTCGTGTGCACACATGTGCTCCTGTCCAGATGAGAGGTCGTGTGCACACGCGTGCTCCCGTCCAGGTGAGAGGTCGTGTGCACACGCGTGCTCCCCTCCGGGTGAGAGGTCGTGTGCACACGTGTGCTCCCCTCCGGGTGAGAGGTCGTGTGCACACGCGTGCTCCCCTCCGGGTGAGAGGTCGTGTGCACACGTGTGCTCCCCTCCGGGTGAGAGGTCGTGTGCACACACGTGCTCCCCTCCGGGTGAGAGGTCGTGTGCACACGCGTGCTCCCCTCCAGGTGAGAGGTCGTGTGCACACGCGTGCTCCCATCCGGGTGAGAGGTCGTGTGCACACACGTGCTCCCCTCCAGGTGAGAAGTCGTGTGCACACACGTGCTCCTATCCGAGTGAGAGATCGTGTGCACACGTGTGCTCCCATCCGGGTGAGAGGTCGTGTGCACACACATGCTCCCCTCCGGGTGAGAGGTCGTGTGCACACACGTGCTCCTATCCGGGTGAGAGGTCGTGTGCACACGCGTGCTCCCATCCAGGTGAGAGGTCATGTGCACACGCGTGCTCCCCTCCGGGTGAGAGGTCGTGTGCACACACGTGCTCCTATCCGGGTGAGAGATCGTGTGCACACACGTGCTCCCATCCGGGTGAGAGATCATGTGCACATGCGTGCTGTCCAGGTGAGAGGTCGTGTGCACATGCGTGCTCCCCTCTGGGTGAGAGGTCGTGTGCACACGCGTGCTCCCATCCAGGTGAGAGGTCGTGTGCACACGCATGCTCCCATCTGGGTGAGAGGTCGTGTGCACACACGTGCTCCTATCCGGGTAAGAGGCCATCCTGGGCATGCACACACGTGTTCTTACCCAGGTAAGAGTTGTGACATTATGTGCACATGTGTGCAAGTATGGTCCTGATAAAAACCAAACGCTCAGGACCAGGATGGCAGACTGGCTCCAGTGAGTGGGGACCTCAAGTAAAAGGAACCACGAGAACCGAGACAGGTCTGAGGGAGGAGCGGGCAGACCAGAGGGGGACGGAGCTTTGCACGGCCCTGGTTCAGCGCACACGCAGCCTGCACTCCACGGTCAGGCTCTTCCTTCCCTCTCCAGGCCAGTCCCGGCTGTGCGCAGGGAGGTGCTCTGGCTCCTGAGCCGTCGCTGGGCTCACCGCCCTCCCCGCACCAGAGGCAGGCAGGGACCGTGAGGCCACAGGGCCAGGTGTTTCCAGACAGTGCAGAGCACCAGGGGGCCCTCGCCCTTCTCAGACGGGTCTCCTGTACCTGTAGTACTCGTGCTTGTCCTGGGAGTACAGCAGCGGATCGATGCACGGTCGTCCATCCACCTTCTCCTCCCAAGTGCCCTCCTTCCAGCCTTCCGCGTAACCTTGCAGGACGTACACCTGGTCAATGAAGGGCCCGCCAGACTCTGAAAAACGACAAGGAAGCACAGGGCAACCATGACCCCAGGCACACTCACAGACATACCCCGGGTCACGGGTGCGGATGCGACTTCCATCTTATTCCCAGAAGCCTGGTGGAAGCAGACAACGCAGAAAACAGGCTCGGTGTCATCGGCACAGAGGGTCTGGAGGCAGGCGGGGCCTGGCCTCTCCACAGGCTCCCTGGGCCATCTTCTTGCTCCTGCTGCCCGGACGGGCCGGCAGGCCTGGCTTCCCCAGAGGGCACCTGCGCGGGCACCCCGCCCCGGCTGACCTTCTTCTGGCCGGCTCCGCCCCGCCCCGGCTGACCTTCCTCTGGCCGGCTCTGCTACCCCCTCCCCACAGAGCGCTCCTGCTGAGGATTTGCCCAAAGGCAGGATGCTGTCTTCACGTGGCTCACAATCAGGGGCTCGAAGCTGGGGCTTCCGGTGGAGGCGGGGTCACTGCCCGCCGAGCGCTGTGCAGCGCCAGCAGCGCCCCATCCACGGGAAGGAAGCAAGTCAGCCCGCACCCGCCCAGCCACAGGGTCTCCCAGGAAGCCCGGCGCCCCGCAGGGCTCCCAGGCGCCCAGATCAGCAGAGGAACCCTTTACCAAAGCCAGCCGGAGGTTAAGTCCTCCAAAGAACCCCCTCACAACAAGGCTGGAGGAGTCAGCAGGGTGACCAGGTGCCTTGGGGACCCTGGGAGCCCATGCAGGGGCAGCACCACCTGTCTACTTCCCCGCAGGGGCTCTGACCGCACCCACCTGCTCAGCAAGCCGTGGGGGGAGGAGGGGAGTCTTGGAAGGGAAGGGGTGTGGCAGGCGGGCACACGGGCAGCTGGCCGGAGGGAGAGTGGGCAAGGCGGGCACGGCGGTGAGGAAGGACCGGCCTGGTCAGCGCCCCCACAGCCTCACCTGCGATGAACTGCTCGTACTCGATGACAGGGATGTTCTTGTTCAGACTCGGGAGGTCAAAGAACTCCGCCCAGGGGATGCGGACCTGGTGGATGTCGGGGCTCTGCCAGTGGTAGAGGCGGCCCCACGGTGGCAGCACGAGCACCCACTCCTCCGTCTTCAGCAGCGTCTTCAGCAGCGAGGCCACGCGGATGTAGACGTCCCTGCGGAGGTTGAAGCCTTCGGGGGGGTTGACGTCGTACAGCAGGTAGCTGAAGGCGGGAGCAGCACGCGCTCTCGTGAGGCCACGCACACTGCCCGCCCAACTCCACGCCTCCCACCAAGGCACCCACCCTCCTGACTCCTGCCTCCAAAGCCACTGGTATGAGCAGTGGCCGTCCCAGGGCACTCAATACCTCGCCTGGCCAGTGGCTGAGACTGGAAATGAGTGCACTGTTTCTCATGGTGGTCTAAAGAGGGCTGGGAGATCTAATGATTGCCAGGAATGCGGAATCTACTCCCTGTGTTGGAGCTAAAGCTGGAAGTACCCGCTAGCTTATTCCAATAACAAGCATCTCGTTACACGTCAAAATCTTCAAAATAAAACTAGTAAAATGAACAGCCATGCTTTTAATTCCTGCAAACTTATTTGGGGTCCGGTCATGGCTGTCTCTTGTATCTCTGCTTTCTGCTCATGGCACGGGCCAAGGGAATGCTGGAAAACTCCACAGTGAACTTATGAGAAGAAATGCGAGCAGCATCTGGACTCCATAGCAGAACCACTCAGAAACCGCCGTCCTCTCTGGGCTCCCGACTCCCAGGACGGCTGTCAGGACTCTCAGTGTCAGTCTCACCTGCTCTACCACTCTCCAGCAGACAGCCCAGAGCAAGGCGCGGGCTGGTCGGGATCTGCTTTGAGCGAGGTGCCCACTGCTGGGCAAGGCAGCCTGCCTCTGGATTCTATCCACCAGTGTCCACCATGGCCCGGGGACCATTGAGTCAGGCTCTGCCCACACAGCCTGGCCCAGGTCCTTCCTGGCCAAGGTCTCCTTGGGATGCGGATGAATGGGGACAATCAGAGCAAGCCTGAGTGGGGATGACCCTTCAGGGGGCAGCGGACCCCCGAACCCTGGCCTGTCCCGACCCGTCGACCCAAACCTTGACTAGTCTCTGGACCCCTCCCTAAATCCCCTCCCCAGACCAGGTCCCAGAGCCCTCCCTGAACCCCAGGTCCCCCCCACCTCCTCCCCCAGTCCTGTGGACCCCCCAGACCAGGTCCCAGAGCCCTCCCTGAACCCCAGGTCCCCCCCACCTCCTCCCCCAGTCCTGTGGATCCCCCAGACCAAGTCCCAGAGCCCTCCCTGAACCCCAGGTCCCCCCACCTCCTCCCCCAGTCCTGTGGACCCCCCAGACCAAGTCCCAGAGCCCTCCCTGAACCCCAGGTCTCCACCCTCCCCCAGTCCTGTGGACCCCCCAGACCAGGTCCCAGAGCCCTCCCTGAACCCCAGGTCCCCCCCACCATCCCCCAGTCCTGTGGACCCCCCAGACCAGGTCCCAGAGCCCTCCCTGAACCCCAGGTCCCCCCCACCTCCTCCCCCAGTCCTGTGGATCCCCCAGACCAAGTCCCAGAGCCCTCCCTGAACCCCAGGTCCCCCCACCTCCTCCCCCAGTCCTGTGGACCCCCCAGACCAAGTCCCAGAGCCCTCCCTGAACCCCAGGTCTCCACCCTCCCCCAGTCCTGTGGACCCCCCAGACCAGGTCCCAGAGCCCTCCCTGAACCCCAGGTCCCCCCCACCTCCTCCCCCAGTCCTGTGGACCCCCCAGACCAGGTCCCAGAGCCCTCCCTGAACCCCAGGTCCCCCCCACCTCCTCCCCCAGTCCTGTGGATCCCCCAGACCAAGTCCCAGAGCCCTCCCTGAACCCCAGGTCCCCCCACCTCCTCCCCCAGTCCTGTGGACCCCCCAGACCAAGTCCCAGAGCCCTCCCTGAACCCCAGGTCTCCACCCTCCCCCAGTCCTGTGGACCCCCCAGACCAGGTCCCAGAGCCCTCCCTGAACCCCAGGTACCCCCACCTCCTCCCCCAGTCCTGTGGACCCCCCAGACCAGGTCCCAGAGCCCTCCTTGAACCCCAGGTCCCCCCACCTCCTCCCCCAGTCCTGTGGACCCCCCAGACCAAGTCCCAGAGCCCTCCCTGAACCCCAGGTCCCCCCACCTCCTCCCCCAGTCCTGTGGACCCCCCAGACCAGGTCCCAGAGCCCTCCCTGAACCCCAGGTCCCCCCCACCTCCTCCCCCAGTCCTGTGGACCCCCCAGACCAGGTCCCAGAGCCCTCCCTGAACCCCAGGCCCCCCTTCACCTCCTCCCCCAGTCCTGTGGACCCCCCAGACCAGGTCCCAGAGCCCTCCCTGAACCCCAGGTCCCCCCCACCTCCTCCCCCAGTCCTGTGGACCCCCCAGACCAGGTCCCAGAGCCCTCCCTGAACCCCAGGTCCCCCCCACCTCCTCCCCCAGTCCTGTGGACCCCCCAGACCAGGTCCCAGAGCCCTCCCTGAACCCCAGGTCCCCCCCACCTCCTCCCCCAGTCCTGTGGACCCCCCAGACCAGGTCCTAGAGCCCTCCCTGAACCCCAGGTCCCCCCCACCTCCTCCCCCAGTCCTGTGGACTCCCCAGACCAGGTCCCTGAATCCTCCCTGAACCCCAGGTCCCCCCACCTCCTCCCCCAGTCCTGTGGACCCCCCAGACCAGGTCCCAGAGCCCTCCCTGAACCCCAGGTCCCCCCACCTCCTCCCCCAGTCCTGTGGATCCCCCCAGACTAGGTCCCAGAGCCCTCCCTGAACCCCAGGTCCCCACCCCTCCTCCCCCAGTCCTGTGGATCCCCAAGACCAGGTCCCTGAATCCTCCCTGAACCCCAGGTCCCCCCACCTCCTCCCCCAGTCCTGTGGACCCCCCCAGACCAGGTCCCAGAGCCCTCCCTGAACCCCAGGTCCCCCCCACCTCCTTCCCCAGTCCTGTGGATCCCCCCAGACCAAGTCCCAGAGCCCTCCCTGAACCCCAGGTCCCCCTTCCCCCAGTCCTGTGGATCCCCCAGACCAAGTCCCAGAGCCCTCCCTGAACCCCAAACCCCAGGTCCCCCCTCCTCCCCCAGTCCTGTGGACCCCCCAGACCAGGTCCCAGAGCCCTCCCTGAACCCCAGGTCCCCCTTCCCCCAGTCCTGTGGATCCCCCAGACCAAGTCCCAGAGCCCTCCCTGAACCCCAAACCCCAGGTCCCCCCTCCTCCCCCAGTCCTGTGGATCCCCCAGACCAAGTCCCAGAGCCCTCCCTGAACCCCAGGTCCCCCCACCTCCTCCCCCAGTCCTGTGGACCCCCCAGACCAAGTCCCAGAGCCCTCCCTGAACCCCAGGCCCCCCTCACCACCCCGCCCTCTGACCCCTCGACCCCTCTGACCCCGCCCGCGGCCCCGCGGCCCCGCCCATGCGCCGACCCCGCCGCGGACGCCGGGCGCTCACCGCCTGCGGGACGCCGCCGCGGACAGGATGTCGGCCGCCGACTGTCCGGGCCAGAACTCCTCACCCGAGGCCGCGGCCGGCCGCCAGGACGCCAGCGCGAGCAGCAGGCAGACGACGCCGAGAGCCGCCATGGCCCCGGCGGCCACGCACTTCCGGCGCCTACGCCCCACCCCGGAAGCTCGTTTTCCCGCCCCCGCGGAATGCGTCTCCGTAACCCTGGCGACGCGGGGAAGGCCGCCCTGCGTGCGATTTCGTCGCCTAGAGGCGAAGGCGTCTTGTCTCGGGCGGGGCGTGTGCCGGGGCGGGGCGTGTCCGGGGGCGGGGCGTGTCCGGGGGCGGGGCGTGTCCCGGGGGCGGGGCGTGTGCCGGGGCGGGGCGTGTCCGGGGGCGGGGCGTGTGCCGGGGCGGGGCGTGTGCCGGGGCGGGGCGTGTCCGGGGGCGGGGCGTGTCCGGGGGCGGGGCGTGTCCGGGGGCGGGGCGTGTCCGGGGGCGGGGCGTGTCCGGGGGGCGGGGCGTGTCCGGGGCGGGGCGTGTCCGGGGGCGGGGCGTGTCCGGGGGGCGGGGCGTGTCCGGGGCGGGGCGTGTCCGGGGCGGGGCGTGTCCGGGGGCGGGGCGTGTCCGGGGGCGGGGCGTGTCCGGGGCGGGGCGTGTGCCGGGGCGGGGCGTGTGTCGGGGTGGGGCGTGTCCCGGGCCGGCGGAGGGCGCCACCCTCGCTTCAGCGCCCGGCGGAGCCCTGGGTCTCCTCCGGGCCGGTGCGGGTCTCCCGGGAGGCGGTCTCTCCTCCGGCTCTGCGGGGCGCGGCCTCGGGGACGGGGCTCCGCCGGGAGGCCGGGGACAGCGCCGGCCCCGCGGGAAGAGGAGCGCGGGGTCCGCGCGGGTCCGGGGCCGCGAGAGGGCAGCCGAGCGCCGGGCCGGCGCGGTTCCGCCGCCGCTGGGTCCGCCGGCCGCGCGCTGCGGGGCTGGTGTCGGCGGCCCGGCCCGGCCCTGCCCGCGGCCCAGCGGAGCGGCGCCCGGGCCGCCGGGATCCACGCGGCCGAGACCCACGCGGCCCGAGATCCACGCGGCCGGGACCCACGCGGCCCGAGATCCACGCGGCCCGAGATCCACGCGGCCCGAGATCCACGCGGCCGGGACCCACGCGGCCCGAGATCCACGCGGGCGTCCCAGCACACGCGGGACGTCCCCACATATGTGTCCCTGTCCCTGTGGGGACACGCTGTGCTGGGACGTCCCGCCTGTGTCCCTGTGGCTGTGCTGGGACGTCCCGCCTGTGTCCCTGTGGCTGTGCTGGGACGTCCCGCCTGTGTCCCTGTGGCTGTGCTGGGACGCCCCGCCTGTGTCCCTGTCCCTGTGGCTGTGCTGGGACGTCCCGCCTGTGTCCCTGTCCCTGTGGCTGTGCTGGGACGTCCCGCCTGTGTCCCTGTCCCTGTGGCTGTGCTGGGACGCCCCGCCTGTG
Organism: Dipodomys merriami; assembly: GCF_024711535.1. Taxonomy (NCBI): domain Eukaryota; kingdom Metazoa; phylum Chordata; class Mammalia; order Rodentia; family Heteromyidae; genus Dipodomys; species Dipodomys merriami. The sequence continues at coordinate 134,504 of NW_027206020.1, forward strand.
TCCCTGTGGCTGTGCTGGGACGTCCCGCCTGTGTCCCTGTGGCTGTGCTGGGACGCCCCGCCTGTGTCCCTGTCCCTGTGGCTGTGCTGGGACGCCCCGCCTGTGTCCCTGTCCCTGTGGCTGTGCTGGGACGCCCCGCCTGTGTCCCTGTGGCTGTGCTGGGACGTCCCGCCTGTGTCCCTGTGGCTGTGCTGGGACGTCCCGCCTGTGTCCCTGTGGCTGTGCTGGGACGTCCCGCCTGTGTCCCTGTCCCTGTGGCTGTGCTGGGACGCCCCCCGCCTGTGTCCCTGTCCCTGTGGCTGTGCTGGGACGCCCCGCCTGTGTCCCTGTGGCTGTGCTGGGACGTCCCGCCTGTGTCCCTGTCCCTGTGGCTGTGCTGGGACGCCCCGCCTGTGTCCCTGTCCCTGTGGCTGTGCTGGGACGTCCCGCCTGTGTCCCTGTCCCTGTGGCTGTGGGTTCACACTGTGCTGGGACGTCCCGCCTGTGTCCCTGTCCCTGTGGCTGTGCTGGGACTCCCCGCGTGGGTCCCTGTGGCTGCAGGCTGCTCTCTGTGCCAGTCATGGCGTCCTGCATGCAAAAGCCGTGTTCTCCACAGACCGTGCGGTCGCCCAGCGTGGGGCCCCCTGGCCGGTCCTCCGTCCCAACCTGCAGGGACTCCGCGCGGAGCTACGCCGCCGCCCGCCAAGCCCCCTCCTCTCTGTTTATTACTTTTATTTCTGTTGCCTCTAAGTAGCTGTACAAGGAAGTTCCAGGTCTGCAGCACAGTGCGGGAGGCCAGGGTCTGACAGCGGCCCGCCCCTCCCTCCTCACTGCTTTCTGTCATTGAGATTAAACGTCCCGTAGGTCACAGTACTGTGGAATAGTGATGCTTCGTTAGAGTCACACGCACGTTTAACCTTCTTAGTCTCTACTTCCCCATCCTCCTCTCAGTCTCAGCAGGCCCAGCCCACGGTCCCTGCAGGAGGGTTGCAGAATCTGTTGTTTGCAAACCAGTTCCGGTGGGAATCTTTGGGGCCTGCATGAGTTTTGAGGGACAGTTTGGAAAGTGGGCGTGCTGTGCTGTGGCGTTCTAACAGAAGCGGGCTCCCCCGGCCCTCGTTAGCTCTTCGTGAGGTTTCAGGTTTCTTTCGTGTCAGACCTTCCCAAACCTTGGCCCCTGTGTCTCTGTCTAGGAGATGACTCCTAAGAATTGCTTATGTAGAACCACCTGAGCCTGGTAACGATTTTTCTTTTGTTTTTGTTTTTCTGTCCTTGCCATTGGACAGAGTGCCTGTGGATACTTTTATTGTTGTTAGCCTATCAACTTTAAATTTTAAGTTTTTTAATAGGGTTTCGTGGTGACATTTCCACACATGCGTGTACTCTCCCTTACCCTTCCTCCTTCTGAAAAACAATTCTAATAGGTTTCATGATCTATCTTCATGCGTGAACATGAACTACTGTGACAATGTTTATCCTCATTCACCTTCTCCTCTCTAGCTAATACCTCCCTCCTCCTCCTCCAACAGAGACTATTTTACTTTCCTGTCATTTTCTTTTTAGTGTGTAGTAATGGGCCAGAGGTTTCCCCACAGCAATGGAGACATGCATATATTGTATTCGGATTAGAATAACCCTGTCTATTGTTTTTCCTCCCCCCCCCGCCCCCGCCCCGCGGTTCAGAATCCTTTAGTATCTGCTGCAGTGGAGGTTTGTAATGAAGTTGTGTGGCTTTGCTGTATTTGGAAGGTGTGAAGCGTCGTTTCAGCTGGTCCACTGGCCTAGGCTGTGACCTTCTAGGCTTGGATCATGTCCTTCCACTCTCTCCTTGCACTTAGCGTTTGTGAGAAGTCTGCTGCTATTCTAATGGCCTGGTGTGGTCAAATATTGAGCAGCAGAGTACCACAGTCCCTGTGAGCACGCAGCCGAGCCCACTGCACCACGGTGGCCAGTCCTGGGGAGCTGACCCTGGGCAGGCTCAGAGAAGGCTGGAGTTAGAGGGAGCAAGCCAGAGGGGACAAATGAAAACGGCCAGGGTCCAACCTGGATGCTCCCTGCTTCTCGGGTCTCTGGCTTTGTCTCTGCTTCTGTCCCCAGTGCACAGTCTCCCCTCCCGCTCCCTCTGGCTTGGTACTTTGTCTGTCTGTCTGTACCTGTCTGGCTGTCACTGTGCGCATGGGCATTCTTTGGGCAGGGAGGCAGCACATTCTTCTAGAGACATACGCTAGGCACCGTGCAGGTAGGGCTGCGTGGACTGCAAGCAGGAGCTGGATGGCCCTGTGGCCTGCTCTTCCCAGCTGCAGAAACATGACAGGCTCACACGTGCATGTGTGTCTGTGTTGACACTGGGGCTTCAACTCAGGGCCTAAACTTCTGCTTAGCTTTTTTAGCTTATAACATGTGCTTCCCCTCCAGCTGGTTAATTGGAGAGGAGCATCTCAAGAATTTACCCGCCAGGGCTGGCTCAGAGCCACGGTCCCTGGGTCTCAGGCCCCCCTGGGGTTTCAGGCATGAGTTACCAGCACCACGAGGCCCTTCTGCCCCAGGCAGCAGCGGGTCCCGGCAGCTGCCGGCTAAGGGCCATGCAGGCCATGCTGGACCTGGGAGGACTCAGGGTAGAGGGGACCCCAGCATCCCCAGAGCCGGGGCTGGGGCTCTGTCCACACAGCCACACGCTCGCCCCGATCCTCCCCAGCCCTCAGTGCCCCTGAGTCTCAGAGAGACCCCCCCACCCCCCGCCGGCTGCGCCCTGAGCCGAGCTCGCTTCCTGGAGCTGGAATGTTGTTCGTCATCTGAGCATTTCCACAAACCACAGATTTCCATCTTTATAAGGGCCAGGAGAAAATGGCTTGAGTCTGGCAAGCACCAGGGACGAGCTGGCCAGGGCCCAGGCCTTGCTGCCCTGCGCCGTCCCCTCCCTCACCCCGGACCTATTCCTGCCGACCATCTCCCCTCTGCCTTCCTCCTGCTCCGACGCCCCGGAGGCCAGGACCCCCCCTTCCCCCCCCCCGCTCTCCCTCCACGACGGTGATAAGCAGGTGGCCGCACAGGACCACGCAGGGGTGTGCAAGGCCCCCTCATGGGCCGCTGCCCTGTCCTGCAGTGGCCCCGGGACACTCGGGCCGGTAATGGACGCAGGTCACAGGGCCCCGGGTCAGTGCATTCAGCCCGCTCTACTGTCGGAAGCCCTGAGCCAGTGTGCGTTTGTAGAGACGGGGCTCCGGCCCTGGCTGGCTGCCGGTGGTGCCAGTCTCCATGTGTGGTGGCGACTGGGCAGAATGGATGGCTCAGAGGATGGCCTCGGGATGAAAGGACCCCGAGCTCAGCTCCACTCTGGCTCAGACCATGTCTGCGTGAGCTCCTGGACTTCAAGGCTCACGCGGGGAGAATGGCCCTGGTGTCCACATCGGGCAGTGCGACTCCTGCTCAGTTCTGCACACGGTCCGTCGTGGACCGCCTGGCTGGCTGCGCGTCCCTCTTTTCCTTCTCTGGGAATGCTTCTGCGCCTCTCCTCCTGCGGGTGGCAGGGTGGAGGGGCGTGGTCACGTCCAGGTGTCCACTCTGAGGGTTGGCTGAGGCCTGCAGGTCCCCGCAGTGACCATCTGCTCTGTGGGGCCACCAGTGAGCAGAGCTGAGCACACATAACTGCACACACATGACCAGTGAGCAGAGCTGAGCACACATAACTGTGCACACACATGACCAGTGAGCAGAGCTGAGCACACATAACTGTGCACACACATGACCAGTGAGCAGAGCTGAGCACACATAACTGTGCACACACACATGACCAGTGAGCAGAGCTGAGCACACATAACTGTGCACACATGACCAGTGAGCAGAGCTGAGCACACATAACTGCACACACATGACCAGTGAGCAGAGCTGAGCACACATAACTGTGCACACACATGACCAGCGAACAGAGCTGAGCACACATAACTGTGCACACACATGACCAGTGAGCAGAGCTGAGCACACATAACTGTGCACACACATGACCAGTGAGCAGAGCTGAGCACACATAACTGTGCACACACATGACCAGTGAGCAGAGCTGAGCACACATAACTGTGCACACACATGACCAGTGAGCAGAGCTGAGCACACATAACTGTGCACACACACATGACCAGCGAACAGAGCTGAGCACACATAACTGTGCACACACATGACCAGCGAACAGAGCTGAGCACACATAACTGTGCACACATGACCAGTGAGCCAGAGCTGAGCACACATAACTGCACACACATGACCAGTGAGCAGAGCTGAGCACACATAACTGTGCACACACATGACCAGTGAGCAGAGCTGAGCACACATAACTGTGCACACACACATGACCAGTGAGCAGAGCTGAGCACACATAACTGTGCACACATGACCAGTGAGCAGAGCTCAGCACACATAACTGTGCACACACATGACCAGTGAGCAGAGCTGAGCACACATAACTGCACACACATGACCAGTGAGCAGAGCTGAGCACACATAACTGTGCACACACATGACCAGCGAGCAGAGCTGAGCACACATAACTGTGCACACACATGACCAGCGAGCAGAGCTGAGCACACATAACTGCACACACATGACCAGTGAGCAGAGCTGAGCACACATAACTGTGCACACACATGACCAGTGAGCAGAGCTGAGCACACATAACTGTGCACACACATGACCAGCGAGCAGAGCTGAGCACACATAACTGTGCACACACATGACCAGTGAGCAGAGCTGAGCACACATAACTGTGCACACACACATGACCAGTGAGCAGAGCTGAGCACACATAACTATGCACACACATGACCAGTGAGCAGAGCTGAGCACACATAACTATGCACACACATGACCAGTGAGCAGAGCTGAGCACACATAACTGTGCACACACATGACCAGTGAGCAGAGCTGAGCACACATAACTGTGCACACACATGACCAGTGAGCAGAGCTGAGCACACATAACTGTGTACACACACATATGACCAGTGAGCAGAGCTGAGCACACATAACTGTGCACACACATGACCAGTGAGCAGAGCTGAGCACACATAACTGTGCACACACATGACCAGCGAGCAGAGCTCAGCACACATAACTGCACACACATGACCAGTGAGCAGAGCTGAGCACACATAACTGCACACACGTGACCAGTGAGCAGAGCTGATCACACATAACTGCACACACATGACCAGCGAGCAGAGCTGAGCACACATAACTGCACACACATGACCAGTGAGCAGAGCTGAGCACACATAACTGCACACACATGACCAGCGAGCACAGCTGAGCACACATAACTGTGCACACATGGCCAGGGAGCAGAGCTCAGCACACATAACTGCACACACACACACACACACACGCACACACACACAGGACCAGCTCAGGGGTTGCAGGGCTGTGGCAGGAAGAAGGGGGTCGCAGGGCTATGGTGGGGTTGGGGGGCTCGGATGACCTGAGGGCCAGGCCAGATGGGACTCTGCGGCCCCTCTCAGGCCCCGTGGGGTCTCTTGGCCGCTGTTGCTCCTCGGGCTTTGGAGCCCAGAGTCCTCTGCGTGACCCACTTCCCAGGCTGGCTGCGCTGAGCACTGGTTAGTGTCCTGCAGAGAGAGGGTTGGGCGGCCCGGCCCCGCCTCTGCCCCGCACAGCCCAGCTCCAGGCAGGGCCGGGAGGCCGGGGCTGGGGCGCAGAGCGGCCGGCTGGGCGGCAGCGGCCTGCTCATCAGCCTCAGCCACCAAGCACGCAGGCTCTCGCCCAACAATCTTGTGCCCTGGCTGCTGCTCGGCCTCTCAGTCAGGACGAGGTCTGGGAGCCTCCTCGCGCTGCAGCAGCTGATGCGTGACTTTATTCAGGAGGAGCCTGCCCCACCCTCAGCCCAGCTACTGCCTGGGACCCAGCACGGGACAGGCAGGTCTGTGACCCGCAGGCTGCGTCCGCCGTGACCTTCACTGCCCTGGGCGCAGGAGGGCCAGAGAAGACCGAAGAAGGACCATCAGAGCACAGAAATACATGCCGGGGCACACAGGAGTCCCCAGCCACCCCAGGAACACACACACACACACACACACACACACACACACACACACAGAGCTACAGGCAGGAACACACACACACACACACACACAGTGTTCTGTAGAGAGCAGAGAGGCTGGCAAAGGCACCCTGGGAACATTTGCACACACCTGCACACCCGCACGTGCACACACACACTCATGCCCATGGCCCAGCCAGGCCCTCAGAGCTCCTGTCTTCAGCGTGAGGTGGCCGGGATGAGACCCAGGGCTGCCCTGCCCCGCCAGGCTCCGGCTGCCGGGGTCTGCGGTGATGGCCGGGCAGGGTGGGGCCGCCCCGGTCACTGCTGTCTGGAAGTCCGTGCTCTGGAGAGTCGGGTCTGTCTTTCCAAACCGCAGTTCCGCAGCGGGGGCCGGGCGGCATGTTTACAGTGCGGGGCGGCGGAAGAGAGCCTGTAAACACTGGAAAATTGCAAAATCGGTGCCTGGCATCCAAGACATCGGAGCTCCCCGAGTTCTGGAGGGCCGAGTCTCTGCGCAGGACGCCGCCCCCCAGCCCGCACCCTGGGGCCGGGAGCCAGGCAGAGTGGACGGGGCCAGGGGGCCGCTCTCCCTGGGAGTTTCCTGATGTCCAGGAGCCCTGGACAGACGGCAGCCCCACCCTCCTGCCGGGCCCTCCCCGAGGCCCCGGCCTGCAGCCCGGCCTTGCTTCCTCGCACGGCTGTACTCGGGGGGACAGAGGGAGCACTCTGCACAGGGCCTCGGGAGGACTTGCCGTGTGGTGGCCCTGGGTGGCACGGGGCGCAGGGAGCCCCAGGCCCCGCACCTGGTGGTGGGGACGGGGGTGAGGCCCTGTGACTCCCGAGGCAGAGACTGCAAGGGCCCTGTGGCTCCCCCTGGTTGGGGAGAGGCAGGACTCGCACGCCTTGGGCAGAGGGCGGCTCTGCGGCCCCGAGTCAGGCCCGGGTCCATTCCCTTTTGTGGTGCTATACTGCCAGAGCATGGCGCTCAGTCACGTGGTCAGTGTGTGGCGCTCTGTCTCGTGGTCAGAGTGTGGCGCTCAGTCATGTGGTCAGTGTGTGGTGCTCTGTCTCGTGGTCAGTGTGTGGTGCTCTGTCTCGTGGTCAGTGTGTGGCGCCCTGTCATGTGGTCAGTGTGTGGCGCTCTGTCTCATGGTCAGTGTGTGGCGCTCTGCCACGTGATCAGTGTGTGGCGCTCTGTCTCATGGTCAGTGTGTGGCGCTCTGTCTCGTGGTCAGTGTGTGGTGCTCTGCCACGTGGTCAGTGTGTGGTGCTGTCACACGGTCAGTGTGTGGTGCTCTGTCTCGTGGTCAGTGTGTGGTGCTCTGTCTTGTGGTCAGTGTGTGGTGCTCTGTCACGTGGTCAGTGTGTGGTGCTCTGCCACGTGGTCAGTGTGTGTTGCTCTGTCTCATGGTCAGTGTGTGGTGCTCTGTCTCGTGGTCAGTGTGTGGTGCTCTGTCACGTGGTCAGTATGTGGTGCTCTGTCACCTGGTCAGTGTGTAGTGCTCTATCATGTGGTCAGTATGTAGTGCTGTCATGTGGTCAGTGTGTGGTGCTCTGCCACGTGGTCAGTGTGTGGTGTTCTGTCACATGGTCAGAGTGTGGTGCTGTCATGTGGTCAGTGTGTGGTGCTCTGCCACGTGGTCAGTGTGTGGTGCTCTGCCACGTGGTCAGAGTGTGGTGCTCTGTCTCGTGGTCAGTGTGTAGTGCTGCCATGTGGTCAGTCTGTGGTGCTGTCATGTGGTCAGTGTGTGGTGCTCTGTCATGTGGTCAGTGTGTGGTGCTCTGTCTCGTGGTCAGTGTGGTGCTCCGTCACGTGGTCAGTGTGTGGTTGCTCCGTCACGTGGTCAGTGTGTGGTGCTCCATCACGTGGTCAGTGTGTGGTGCTCTGCCACGTGGTCAGTGTGTGGTGCTCTGCCACGTGGTCAGTGTGTGGTGCTCTCTGTGCTTAAAAACAAAGCAACCTCTCTGCTGTGATCCTGTCCCATGCCGGGCTGTTTCCACTGGGCCAGAGCCCGCCGGGGAGCTCCCTCCCAGCCGGACGCTGCGGGCAGCACCAGGAGGGCCTGGCTTTGCTGCCCAGTGTGATTGTGCTGAGCTGAGTGTGGGGTCTGCCTGTGAGCCAAATGAGTGAGCCCTGCATCTCACACCATGCGTCCTCGAGGGGGGGACTCAGCAGGGCCCGAACGTGGACACCAGCTGCTCCTTCTCCCCTTGGCCACCCTCCTCGGAGTGGTCAGAAGCTTAGACACCTGCAGGAGAGGCTCAGGGCCTGCAAAGCAAGTCAGCGTCCAGAAAAGCTGCCCGGCTCAGGACGGGGCCGGATGCCCACCAGGAGCCTTCCTGAGGGTGCCGGATTCTCCAGTGTGCACACGTGCATGCCCACACCGCCTCGCAACCCAGATCCGTGCCGCATGAGTGCACGCGAGGCACACCTCGTGAGTCTGCAGTCCCACACACTTTCATGTCCACAGGCAGCCCGGAGTGCGTCCAGGCCAGGAGACGGCCCGGGGTGCTGGCCAGGAGCCCGGGGAGAGGACCGAAGTTCCAGACGCAGGGCTCCCGCAGACGCCGACCAAGCTCGTGCTCAGCACCCTGGCCTCTCCCAGAGCCAACAGACGGATGGAAGACTAAACAATTTTGTCCACTTCTCATTTCCCGAAAAATCCTCTCTGCCCAAATAAATAGATGTGTTCCGCTGCCTGGAGGACTGGTCATGCTGGCCTCGCTCGGGGGGCTGGGGAGCCCGGGAGCAGCCGCGCCCCGCCCCGCCCCGCACACAGCCGGCGTGCCCCTGCTCTGAGAACTGTCCTTCCCGGGGCCACGGGCAGGGCCGAGGCTCACGGTCCTCATGCCGCTGAGGCCCCAGATGGGCGGCCGTGTGTGCGTGGTGGAAGCGTGGCAGAGGCCCGCTTCATCCGCTTCCCAGAGGCTTTTGGTGGAACCGACGATGCAGCGAGTGCGTGAAGTAGAGCAAGGCAGGTCTGCCCGCAGCCGAGCCCAGCATGCTCCGAGGCCTCGGAGGGCAGCGCTGCACTGTGGCTGACCTCCACCGGCCCGGCCAGTGCCACTGCACGCAGAGGACAAGCGGACGAGGATAGGAAACCCAGAAAGTGGCACCCCAAAGCTGCCCGCCCCCCACTGAGCCCCGAGGCTCCAGAGAATGGGTCAGTTATGGTTTCTAGCTGTTTCTAGAAGACACCAGTGTTTGAATCACTGGTCCTTGCCAACCATGGGTTCCATGAGCATGGCAGGATCATTATCTCAAGTGGCAGGCAGACGTTCACGTGCAGGAAATGCAGGGAAAGCAAAGCAACCAAACTCCTCGGAGGTAATTCGGGAGAAAAGCATAGATGGCCTGGAGTGTGGAGACCGGAGGACACGGGGCAGGTCATGCGGACCTCGTGGGGTTGGAGACCAGAGGACACGGGGCAGGTCATGCGGACCTCGTGGGGTTGGAGACCGGAGGACACGGGGCAGGTCATGCAGTCCGTGTGGGGGTGGAGACCGGAGGACCCAGAGCAGGAAGTGGCAATAAATCTACAGGATGGACAGAGGGCAGTACCGGCTGGTCCCCCAGGGGCTAGGCGGGGTCTCCGGATAGAATGAGGAAAGGAAACGCCCCTGAGTTTCCTTTGTAACAGATTCGGAGATGGTGAGCCGTGAGCCGAGCAGAGAACCCACTGTTGCAGCTGCTCAGTAGAGCCAGAGCCCCTGCTCTGCCCTGGGTGTGGCTCACAAACTCCGCCCCAGCTGGAGAGAGGCGATGGAGCGTCTACAGCGCGTGGGCCTTGGGGACGGCTGCGTGGAAAACCACCCAACACGTGCGAGAATCACAATGGTCTCATTTGTGGGTTTGGGGTCGCCCCACTGGAGGGAACAGCGGTGGCGGGGCTCAAAAGTGGCCCAAGGCCGGGCTCAGGGCAGTCTCCTGAAATGTCACACGTGGTCCGGCGTGCAAGCCTGGGCCACAGCCCCTCTGCTCTGCCTCCTCCCGCTGGGAAACGCGGCCGCTCCTAGGGGCTCCAGACCTCTTGTCGGGGAGCCAGCAGCAAGTCTGCACGGCATTGCCTGGTGGGTGCCGGTCTCCCCGTCCTGGACCGCTCCTTCTGTGTCCATGGCTGGCCCTGGGCCTGCCCCTGGAGGGCGTGCAGAGTGCTCTGTGGGCTCTGAACCCCTGGCCTCTCGGCCCGGGCACTGGGGGCTGCGGGCTGGCGTGCTCTCCCTGGCTGCCCTCCAGGCCCGGGCAGCAAGACCCGGCTGAGGCAGAGTCCCTGCCCGTGGTCTCCAGTGGCCATCCAGATGGAAAGCAGCCAGCAGTCTGCAGACTCCGGTCTCCGGAGACCCCAAGGCCACCATCCGACCAGTGCGGTGTCCATTGCTTACTGTGGAGCTGGGCCGGGGTCACGGGGGACAGATGCCTGTCCTTCCTGGGCATAAGAGGAACAGGAAGGGGGTGGCGTGAGCGGGCGGGGGTGGGGGGAGGGCGCCTCCTGGGACCGGGAGGGAGCAGCGGGGCAGTGGGTGATGAGGGGAGAGTGTGCACATGGGTCAGTGGCTGGCGTGGCTCTGCCCCGTGGCCATCTCCAGCCTCAGGACACACACTGACACTGGGCAGCAAGGGCCAGGTCGGACCTAGCCCAGCCGTCCCAGCCACCGCCTCCAAGCCCTGGTCCGTCCAAGGTGGAGCCCTGGCCGTTCTTGGCATTGGTGCCACAGCCCAGGAGCCCCTTATAAGGCCGAGCTGCCCGGGTGCCTGGTGGCCTTGGGACCAGGGACTAGGGCAACCGGTCCCGCGGGTGCCCCTCCCCTGCTCTTCCCACAGGTCCCTCGGATCCCAGTGAGTCCCCAACTCCCTTCACGCCACAGCCCCGGTGTGACCCCGCAGCCAGGGGCTGGGCTGGTGTGTGTACACTCTGACCCCAGCACCCGGGTAGAACATACTCACAAATACAGCTCTACTGTGCCTCAGCCAGTGGCCAGCAAGCGTGGGGCGGCCAGCTGCTCCGGCTCTTCCTCCCTGCCCCAGGGTCTCAGTACTTACTCACCCAGTACTTGCTCTCTGGTCTAGGTCCTCCCGCTTACGGCTCTGGGTGGCTGTAGAGTGACCCCCAGGCCTGCCATGCAGACCTGCTGCTCCCTCGGGAGGGCCGGCCACTGCTGCCCTCCCCCACTCCCTAAGGCCGGCCTGTTCCTTGGGGGTCACCGGTCCCTCCCTCCCACCTGCCCTCTGCATTCCACACATTTTTCCCAGGCCCGGGCAGGCCTCTGGGCTGGGGGAGGGAATGGCGGGGCCACCTCCTCCCACCCTCCTTACCCCTGCCCAGAATGGCTGCTCCCCAACAGGCCTGGGGCAGGCCTGCGCCCGCTCACCAGGGCACAGTCCACACACGGCCCGTCCCCAGACCCGGGGAACGCCTGCCAGGCGGCAGGGCAGCAGCAGGCGCCGGCTGCGGGGAGCGGCCATGCCGGAGCAGACGGGGCCAAGGAGCAGCTCGCTGGACAGGCCGGCAGGACGGGGCCTGCCCGGGCAGCTCCGTGCTCCCCACGGTGTCCTCCTGTTCCCAGCCTACGTCCTAACCCCCCCCCCCCGCCCCCAGGCCACAGCTCCAGCCGCCCTGAGCCCACACGGTCCTGCTAGCCTGCTGGACTGTGGCACCGCTGGCCGAGGGGTGGACGGTGGCGCTCACAGGCCTTCCAGATCTGCACGAGGCAGAGGCTGCCATCCTGAGATGCACTATTGGTCTCAATACACGGATACTTGGTGGAGACCCACAGGGAGCTGTGTGAGGTGCCACGCGAATGACCCTGCGTGGAGAGCTGGCACATGACAGCGTGTGCAGGGTGCTGACTGTGTTCCAGGACTGGGGTAGATGATGCAGTCTGGCTACAGCGGGATCCACCTGGCTGTAGAGACTAACTTTCCTCCGTGGGCTGTGGGCCTCATGGGCTGTGGGCCTCCCCGTGGGCTGTGGTCCTCCCCGTGGGCTGTGGGCTCCCCATGGGCTGTGGTCCTCCCCGTGGGCTGTGATCCTCCCCGTGGGCTGTGGTCCTCCCCGTGGGCTGTGGGCTCCCCGTGGGCTGTGATCCTCCCCGTGGGCTGTGGTCCTCCCCGTGGGCTGTGATCTTCCCCGTGGGCTGTGATCCTCCCCGTGGGCTGTGATCCTCCCCGTGGGCTGTGGTCCTCCCCGTGGGCTGTGATCCTCCCCGTGGGCTGTGATCCTCCCCGTGGGCTGTGATCTTCCCCGTGGGCTGTGGTCCTCCCCGTGGGCTGTGGGCTCCCCGTGGGCTGTGGGCTCCCCGTGGGCTGTGATCCTCCCCGTGGGCTGTGGGCTCCCCGTGGGCTGTGGGCTCCCCGTGTGCTGTGGGCTCCCCGTGGGCTGTGGGCTCCCCGTGGGCTGTGATCCTCCCCGTGGGCTGTGGGCTCCCCGTGGGCTGTGGGCTCCCCGTGGGCTGTGATCCTCCCCGTGTGCTGTGGGCTCCCCATGGGCTGTGGGCTCCCCGTGGGCTGTGGTCCTCCCCGTGGGCTGTGGTCCTCCCCGTGGGCTGTGGGCTCCCCATGGGCTGTGGGCTCCCCATGGGCTGTGATCCTCCCTGTGGGCTGTGGGCTCCCCGTGGGCTGTGGGCTCCCCGTGGGCTGTGATCCTCCCCATGGGCTGTGGGCTCCCCATGGGCTGTGGGCTCCCCGTGGGCTGTGATCCTCCCATGGGCTGTGTTCTTCCCCGTGGGCTGTGGGCTCCCCATGGGCTGTGGGCCTGGTTGCTGTGTTTCAGCCTCCATTTGTCCTTCAGAGGTACTGCTGGCCCCGTCTGTCTCCCCTGATGGCCCTGACTCCGTGGGAGCCTCATGTGGGTCTCTCTGGAGCCGGCCCTGCCTGGGTGACATCTTTGGGCAAGGTTGGCACAGCCCCAGTCCACCCTTGGGTTCCAACCCGTCGTCCCCGGGGGCCGGGCTGGTCTGTCTGGAGCCCGAGCTGGGATGGCAGGGCTGACCCCTCTCAGGGCCCCGCGGCCCGGCCCCCGGCTGGGCATGTTGAGTCACTCTCCACGTCAGCTGAGGCAGAGTTACCGGCACCCCGGAGGCCAGGGCAGTCTGGACTGTGAGCGGGCGGCGGGTGTTGAAAGGGGCTCTGTGCTCCGTGGGGCCCGCCGGCCGGCACACAGGGCCTTTGTTCTCCTGCGGGGCTCCTGCCGTGGCCGCTCCGGCTTATCTGGCTCATTTAGGAGCCGCGTCCCAGGCTGCAGCCCAGCCCGGCGCCTCCTCCCCTGCCTGCCCTGCTGACCCTGGCGCCGGACGCAGCCAGGACCCACACAGAAAGCAAGTGGCACATAGGGAAGCTTCTGGAAGAAAGCACCATGGAGACCCCAGGGTTTCGGGCAGCGCTGGGCTTCCGTCTGCTGCCTCCACGGCGGCTTTCCCAGCCGCAGGGCAGCTGCGCTGCGCAGTGTCCTGCTCACCCTCCGCCAGGACCCCCGGCCCTGCCTCCCTGCCACAAGAAGTCCTTCCCCAGACAGAGGCCTGGCTGGGCACCGCTGGGACACTGCTCACAGGACTGTGTCGGCCCAGCCGCCCTGAGGAAGGCCGAATGCCCGTCCCCTGCCCTCTGCCCCGGCTGCTCCCCATCAAATACCTCCCCCCCATGTGACGTGTGGGGGCTCACTCCTGAGTGGGCTGGGTCTGTGGGGAAGGGGGATGGGGGGCTCACTCCTGAGTGGGCGGGGTCTGTGGGGAAGGTGTGGGGGCTCACTCCTGAGTGGGCGGGGTCTGTGGGGAAGGGGGGTGTGGGGGGCTCACTCCTGAGCGGGCGGGGTCTGTGGGGAAGGGGGGTGTGGGGCTCACTCCTGAGCGGGCGGGGTCTGTGGGGAAGGTGTGGGGGGCTCACTCCTGAGTGGGCGGGGTCTGTGGGGAAGGGGGTGTGGGGGGGCTCACTCCTGAGTGGGCGGGGTCTGTGGGGAAGGGGGGTGTGGGGGGCTCACTCCTGAGTGGGCGGGGTCTGTGGGGAAGGGGGGTGTGTGGGGCTCACTCCTGAGTGGGCGGGGTCTGTGGGGAAGGGGGATGGGGGGCTCACTCCTGAGCGGGCGGGGTCTGTGGGGAAGGTGTGGGGGGCTCACTCCTGAGTGGGCGGGGTCTGTGGGGAAGGGGGGTGTGGGGGGCTCACTCCTGAGTGGGCGGGGTCTGTGGGGAAGGTGTGGGGGCTCACTCCTGAGTGGGCGGGGTCTGTGGGGAAGGGGGTGTGGGGGGGCTCACTCCTGAGTGGGCGGGGGTCTGTGGGGAAGGAGTGGGGGGGCTCACTCCTGAGTGGGCGGGGTCTGTGGGGAAGGTGTGGGGGGCTCACTCCTGAGCGGGCGGGGTCTGTGGGGAAGGGGGGTGTGGGGGGCTCACTCCTGAGCGGGCGGGGTCTGTGGGGAAGGGGGGTGTGGGGGGCTCACTCCTGAGCGGGCGGGGTCTGTGGGGAAGGGGGGTGTGGGGGGCTCACTCCTGAGTGGGAGAGGTCTGTGGGGAAGGGGGGTGTGGGGGGGCTCGCTCCTGAGCGGGCGGGGTCTGTGGGGAAGGGGGGTGTGGGGGGCTCCCTCCTGAGCGGGGCCCCCGGCCTCCTCGCAGCCCAGGATCTGGCACCACACAGTAAAGGGCCCGGAGCAGTCCAGGCGTGCTTGGCCAATGGTGGCTAGAGGCTCTTGGACTAGGAAATGGGCTCCATCCACAGCGGGGTACACCAGCCCAGCCCCCAAGCACGCTGTCCAGAAGGCTTCACAAACACAACCTGGAGAAGAATCAGGCTGGCAGAGGAGCTGTGAAGAGGACAGAGCACCCTTCCGCGGCCTCGCCCACCGCTGCGCCCCACGAAGCCGCAGCTCCTGGGTGGAAGTCAGGAGGTGATGGTCGACCACCCCATTAACCTGCTTGTCCCGCAGCTGCTCTCTGAACAGACCTCAGCTGGGATTTTTCAGACATCTGCACACACACCTGAGTCACGCAGGGATGTTTGCGGAGGAAATCATTAAACAGGAGCCAGGAGCCCATAAACTCCCAGCATACCCTGCTCTGCAGGAGGCTGGGTCAGCTGGGGCCTCGGCCCAGAGCCCCGTGGGGCCCTTGGGGACCACGCGGCCACACAGCCGCCTCACAAAACAAACCAAAACTCTCTGCAGCACTGGCAACTGGTCCACCTGGGTCTCCAGTGGCTGCCTCTCGGAGCAGAGGCTGGGGCGAAGCACACAGCACGCGGCGCACAGGACCCTGGTCAGGGCCGGGGGTGGCCTGGCCACAGAATGGGGTCTCCGGCCTGGGAGGAAGGGGCGGGGGCAAGGCGGCGCCAGGGCCCCAGGGAAGGGCCGGCTTCCAGGCTGGCAGGCCCCGAGCTTGGCACGAGGCCTCGGCCCGCGGCCAGGAGCAGAGGACGAGAGAAAGCCAACGGCAAGTAAGACGCGCAAGGCAACGCTGGGAACGCCTCAGAAAGAGTAAGCCTTCTTTTGGAAAGAATATCTTTTAAAGTATAAGGGTTTTGCATAATTCAAAAATGTAAGTGGAAACCTGAAGACCACCCCCGCCCCTCCTCCTCCCTGCCCCCACCTCCTCCCTCCTGCCTCCCGTCGTCCCCCCGCCCCCCTCCCCGGCAGCCCAGGGTCAGCACCAGCCTGCACCCCCCACCCCCGCTCCCAGGGCAGGTGGTAGGCAGAAATGAAATGATTGGACGGGCAGGAGTGTGGCCCGTGGGTGAGAAGAGGACTCCGTGGTGCCCCTGCCGGGGGCTGGGCTGGGCGGCACACCAGCCCAGGCACAAGCCTGCCAGTGGGCATTTGAGTCTGCACCGCCACCTGCCACGCACCTGTCCACGCGTCAGGCAGAGCCCCGGGGCCTCTGGCTGCCCCAGGCCCTTGTTCTATCAGCCCCACCTCGGGGGAGGCCGGGTGCTCAGAGACCCCGCCATCCGCGGCTGGTGGGAGAGGGGTGGAGGCCCGGCCTCCGTGAGAGGAGGAGACCCGTGTGGAACTTTACGTGGTAAACAAATGACCCTGATTTCAGGCAAAAAGCAGGGCCTCTTGAGCCGGCCGACATGTCATGAAACCAGCCAGAATCAAACAGGATCTCCACAGTCATATTTTCAGATGCATCCACCTCAAACCCCACCCTGCAAGTCCAGGATGAGAGCGATTCAGGTCTTTACAGCATGACGCCGTCATCCACGGGCCACCAACGCCCGGCTTCAAACAAAGAACCAGGGGCAGTTATGTGTGTCAAACGTCACACACCACGTGCTTACGAAATGCCCAGCCTCACAGAGACTGCATCAGGAAATCTTCCACGAATTACGCTGTAAACCATTGAATTATAATTGGGAAGAAAGATGTAACGTTTATGGAAGAAGAGGCTGTGTTGTCTCCTTTAATGATTTTTTCTAAATTCAGTAGATTCTATTTCTTTGGAGTACTTTTAGTGTACAGAAAGCCTGAGCAGAAGACAGTTTCCCCCCCCCCCCCCGCTCCTCCTTACCCCCCACCTCCGCCACCCTCACCACACCCTGCATCGAGCCCTTCACAGGGAGCTGTTTGCCGCTGTGCGCTGTCAGCACGCTTGCTGCACGCTTGCTGTGTGTCTGTGAGCTTGCTGCACGCTTGCTGTGTGTCTGTGAGCTTGCTGCAGGCTTGCTGTGTGTCTGTGAGCTTGCTGCACGCTTGCTGTGTGTCTGTGAGCTTGCTGCATGCTTGCTGTGTGTCAGCACGCTTGCTGCAGGCTTGCTGTGTGTCTGTGAGCTTGCTGCACGCTTGCTGTGTGTCTGTGAGCTTGCTGCACGCTTGCTGTGTGTCTGGAGCTTGCTGCATGCTTGCTGTGTGTCTGTGAGCTTGCTGCATGCTTGCTGTGTGTCTGTGAGCTTGCTGCAGGCTTGCTGTGTGTCTGGAGCTTGCTGCACGCTTGCTGTGTGTCTGTGAGCTTGCTGCACGCTTGCTGTGTATCTGTGAGTTTGCTGCACGCTTGCTGTGTGTCTGTGAGCTTGCTGCAGGCTTGCTGTGTGTCTGTGAGCTTGCTGCACGCTTGCTGTGTGTCTGTGAGCTTGCTGCAGGCTTGCTGTGTGTCTGTGAGCTTGCTGCACGCTTGCTGTGTGTCTGTGAGCTTGCTGCACGCTTGCTGTGTGTCTGTGAGCTTGCTGCACGCTTGCTGTGTGTCTGTGAGCTTGCTGCACGCTTGCTGTGTGTCTGTGAGCTTGCTGCACGCTTGCTGTGTGTCTGTGAGTTTGCTGCACGCTTGCTGTGTGTCTGTGAGCTTGCTGCACGCTTGCTGTGTGTCTGTGAGCTTGCTGCACGCTTGCTGTGTGTCTGTGCGTTTGCTGCAGGCTTGCTGTGTGTCTGTGAGCTTGCTGCACGTTTGCTGTGTGTCTGTGAGCTTGCTGCACGCTTGCTGTGTGTCTGTGAGCTTGCTGCAGGCTTGCTGTGTGTCTGTGAGCTTGCTGCACGCTTGCTGTGTGTCTGTGAGCTTGCTGCACGCTTGCTGTGTGTCTGTGAGCTTGCTGCAGGCTTGCTGTGTGTCTGGAGCTTGCTGCACGCTTGCTGTGTGTCTGTGAGCTTGCTGCATGCTTGCTTTGTGTCTGTGAGCTTGCTGCATGCTTGCTGTGTGTCTGTGAGCTTGCTGCACGCTTGCTGTGTGTCTGTGAGCTTGCTGCACGCTTGCTGTGTGTCTGTGAGCTTGCTGCATGCTTGCTGTGTGTCTGTGAGCTTGCTGCAGGCTTGCTGTGTGTCTGTGAGCTTGCTGCATGCTTGCTGTGTGTCTGTGAGCTTGCTGCACGCTTGCTGTGTGTCTGTGAGCTTGCTGCACGCTTGCTGTGTGTCTGTGAGCTTGCTGCACGCTTGCTGTGTGTCTGTGAGCTTGCTGCACGCTTGCTGTGTGTCTGTGAGCTTGCTGCATGCTTGCTGTGTGTCTGTGAGCTTGCTGCACGCTTGCTGTGTGTCTGTGAGCTTGCTGCACGCTTGCTGTGTGTCTGTGAGCTTGCTGCACGCTTGCTGTGTGTCTGGAGCTTGCTGCACGCTTGCTGTGTGTCTGTGAGCTTGCTGCATGCTTGCTGTGTGTCTGTGAGCTTGCTGCAGGCTTGCTGTGTGTCTGGAGCTTGCTGCACGCTTGCTGTGTGTCTGTGAGCTTGCTGCACGCTTGCTGTGTATCTGTGAGTTTGCTGCACGCTTGCTGTGTGTCTGTGAGCTTGCTGCAGGCTTGCTGTGTGTCTGTGAGCTTGCTGCACGCTTGCTGTGTGTCTGTGAGCTTGCTGCACGCTTGCTGTGTGTCTGTGAGCTTGCTGCACGCTTGCTGTGTGTCTGTGAGCTTGCTGCACGCTTGCTGTGTGTCTGTGAGCTTGCTGCACGCTTGCTGTGTGTCTGTGAGCTTGCTGCACGCTTGCTGTGTGTCTGTGAGTTTGCTGCACGCTTGCTGTGTGTCTGTGAGCTTGCTGCACGCTTGCTGTGTGTCTGTGAGCTTGCTGCACGCTTGCTGTGTGTCTGTGCGTTTGCTGCAGGCTTGCTGTGTGTCTGTGAGCTTGCTGCACGTTTGCTGTGTGTCTGTGAGCTTGCTGCATGCTTGCTGTGTGTCTGTGAGCTTGCTGCAGGCTTGCTGTGTGTCTGTGAGCTTGCTGCATGCTTGCTGTGTGTCTGTGAGCTTGCTGCACGCTTGCTGTGTGTCTGTGAGCTTGCTGCACGCTTGCTGTGTGTCTGTGCGTTTGCTGCAGGCTTGCTGTGTGTCTGTGAGCTTGCTGCACGTTTGCTGTGTGTCTGTGAGCTTGCTGCATGCTTGCTGTGTGTCTGTGAGCTTGCTGCACGCTTGCTGTGTGTCTGTGAGCTTGCTGCAGGCTTGCTGTGTGTCTGTGAGCTTGCTGCACGCTTGCTGTGTGTCTGTGAGCTTGCTGCACGCTTGCTGTGTGTCTGTGCGTTTGCTGCAGGCTTGCTGTGTGTCTGTGAGCTTGCTGCACGTTTGCTGTGTGTCTGTGAGCTTGCTGCATGCTTGCTGTGTGTCTGTGAGTTTGCTGCATGCTTGCTGTGTGTCTGTGAGCTTGCTGCACGTTTGCTGTGTGTCTGTGAGCTTGCTGCAGGCTTGCTGTGTGTCTGTGAGCTTGCTGCACGCTTGCTGTGTGTCTGTGCGTTTGCTAACCACTGCCACGTTCACGCCCGCGTTCCCTCTTTCTGCCCAGCGCTGCTGATTTGGACAAGGCACAATGATGCCTCGGCACTCATTATTTGGTGAAAATAAAAACGAGGCCTTGCTGAGATTTCAAGGTGACAATAATAACCTTTGTTATTTTTTTCCTTCGAAAGTATCAGCCTTGGAAGGAAGTGTTTTAACAACCAGCTACTGTTCCGCGTCCAGCACGGCCCATCATCGCAGTGTCTTATCTCCTGGGGGCTGAGCTGCCAAATTACAGGCGCGTAGCTGGAGCCGCGTCCCTTCCCGGGGGAGCGGAAGCCACAGCAGAATCTTTGACTCCAAACGCAGCTCATTTCCTCCCAGCGTCCTGGCTGGACGGCTGGAATTCCCGCAGAGGTCCCACTGCTGGCCGGGCTCCTCTGCTGGCCGGGCTCCTCTGCACGCCGCTCATTCACGCTTCCCTCACTCACGCATTCAGGGGCAGGGCTGTCGTCTTCCGGAGGTTTCCACGTGCCCTCCTCCTCGGAGCGGTGAGCGCTGTGGGGGCCGCAGGGCTGCGGGGCATGGCAGGCACAGCTCAGCCTGGCCTCCACGGGAGCAGCGGTGAGAGGAAGCCGGCCCGCGGGACCCCGCTCTGGGCCCCCCCTCCCCAGGGGGAAAGCGTGCAGCCTGGTCTGTGACGCGTCCGTGCCCCACTGCCGGCCCAGCCCTGTGCAAGAGGTCACCTTCCTTACGCAGCGATTCCCAGCCCGCACGGAAGGATGGGCACACAGGCCCTCTCTTGGTGGGAAGGCCCTGGGGTCTGGAGGCAGCCGGGAAGGCCAGCCAGGCCGCTGTGTGCTGCCACCGGGAGGCGCGGACGCCCCCTCCCGCGTCCCCTCCCAGGCCCAGCGCGTGCCCGTGGCGGGGATGTGGTAGTGGGGACGGTGGCGGTGAGCCGGGACGGGCCGGCTAGCTGGCAGGCTCCCTTGCAGACCACTCTTTAGGGAGAGGAAGGACGTCCCTAGGGACGAGGCCTGCCCAGGCCGTGAGCGTGTGCTGAGCTGCCCACCCTGCCGGTCAGCTCGAGTCTCAACCCACAGTCACGCTTCAGGACAGACCACAACCAGCCACTCTGGAAAACACGCACACGGTGCCCACTGCCTTTGGCCAACTGGGCCTGGTGTGAATCCCCACATTTATAGATGTGATCGCCCGCCCTTCCTTCCTTCCTTCCTTCCTTCCTTCCTTCCTTCCTTCCTTCCTTCCTTCCTTCCTTCCTTCCTTCCTTCTTTCCTTCTTACTTTCTTGGATCCGGTCGTGGGGTCTGAACTCTGGGCCTGGGCGCTGTCTCTCAGCTCTTCAGCTCAAGACTAGCACCCTACCACTTGAGTCACAGCACCACTTCTGGCTTTTTTCTTTTTTGCTTATGTGGTGCTGAGGAATCGAACCCAGGGCCTCATGCATGCAAGGCAAGTGCTCTACCACAGCCCTTCTCCAGAGCGGCCGTCCAGCCCAGCCCCACCCCCCCACCTGCCATCCAACCACACCCCCCTCCAGAGCGGCCGTCCAACCTGGCCACGCCTCCTCAATGGCCAGCATCCATGGGAGGGCAGAGGTGACGGGGACTCAGTTTCCCTTTGTGTCCCAGCACTGTGTGCTCCAGAAATCCTGTTTCCCAGCCAGCTCTGCAGCGCCTGCCGGCAGACATGCCGGGCTTGGTAACTGAAGAGTCAGGCCATCAGGCCAACAGCTCCCAGAAAAGCATGAGATGGGGCAGGGAAGAAGGAGGGCAAGGCTGGGCCAGGGCCTGCATTCATCTGCTGACCGTCTCTACTCTTTCCCACCCTGCAGCCTTTGGGTGAGTTACCTCTCCCAGGCCACCAGGGCAGCTGCAGGAGGGAGGGCACAGCCGCGGCCAGCCTGGCTGGGGGGTGGCCCCTCAGCCCTCATCTGTACCCTGGGCGTCTGACGGCTCCGGGACCCTCTCCAGCCCTTTGCTGCGCTCACCAGGACTCTGGTAGGCCGGCCACAGGTTTCAGCAGACTGTCTGGCCACCAGCAGGCCAGGGCCAGCCCTACCGGGCGGATGTCTGGAAGGTTCAGGTCAGCATGCTGCACCCGGGGACCCACCTTCCAGCCACAGCTACGCTGGAGGTGGGGGAGATCCCACCCAGCCGTTTCACGATCGGCTCTGCATGACCCGGCGCCAGAGTGAATGCTCACTATGATTCACCAACGTCTTCACACTACCAGCACCGGGCATGAGATCCAGGCGACCCTGCAGGCCCCAGCCTCCCAGCACAGGAGCGGAGGTGGCCGTGTTCAGGGCCCGTTGCGCCCACCCCAAGGACGCGTCTCAGCTCACCCACTCCGGCCACGCTGCCGAGACCCTCTGCCTAGGAGGCACCTGGGTGTAATTGCTGGGCCTGAGCCTGTGCGTGCACGTACCTGTGTGCACGTGTGTGCACGCTCGTGGCTCTGGGGCCTTCACGCTGCCACATTTCATCCATCCTCTCTAATGAGCCCCTGGGAACCCCACAGCCCTGGAGGGAAGAGAGAGTGCGGCCATTCCCGCTGGCTTCGCTTCCTCCAGGCGTCAGGGCTGCCAGTGTGAGGAAAGCTTTGAACTCACCTGTGCTCACGCCTACACCGCTGACATCTAAAAATGCACCTGCACGCACGCGTGCGTGCCATGCACGTGTACACGCACCACATGTAGACATGCCATGTGCACATATGCACACATGTTCCCACACATTGTTCGTGTGCATACGTCCATGCACACACACCCTAGATCCCAGTACACACATATATGCGTATTGTGTGTGCACCTGTGCACCTTCACACCCATGCCCGTAAATGTTTATATCAGGGGTGTTGTGGTCAGTGGGTCTGGCTTGTCTGGGAGCTCACGGCTGTGGCGTGGGGAGCCGGCGGGTCTGGCTTGTCTGGGAGCTCACGGCTGTGGCGTGGGGAGCCGGCGGGTCTGGCTTGTCTGGGAGCTCACGGCTGTGGCGTGGGGAGCCGGCGGGGCTGGCTTGTCTGGGAGCTCACGGCTGTGGCGTGGGGAGCCGGCGGGGCTGGCTTGTCTGGGAGCTCACGGCTGTGGCGTGGGGAGCTGGGGCACCTCACCTTGTTCTGGACAGAGGTGGCATGCTCCTCACACTCACAGCACGCCTTGCTTCCTTCTGCGCTCCTGTGTGGAGTTGCTGGTGGTACCATGGCCATTTGGGGAGGAAGCCATCTGGGCAGAGCTTTGGAGCTCTAAGTCCCCGAACCCATGGGGCTTCTGAGACAGAAGTGGCTGCCCTGGCCCAGGCTGCCCTGGGCCGTCCGGCCTCCAGCCTCCTGGGCCTCGGCATAGCTGTGGCTGGCGAATGGTTGCCAGGTCCATCCTCCCAGCCTCAGCGTGGCCGGGGGCAGTCTGAGCGCTGGAGGCCGCAGGCCGGGCCTCCAGACCCGTCCCACAGAGCCCGAGCCCCGGCCGAGCCTCTGCCAGGCCCGGTGGTCACTGACTCCCCGGGCATGTCTCCAGCGTGGCAGACCAGGACAATTGCAATTATGAATGAACAGGTAACTTGCGTAGGAATGTCACCGGATTTGGGGACAGGCCTTTCTTGGACGTGCGGATAACTGGAAGCTGGGAGAGTAGGTGGGGCCTGGAGGCAGGAGGCAGCGGCGGGGTGGGCCGGGGCCCCCTGCTCCAGCCCTCCCCACGGGGCTCCACGTCGGAACTGCGGGTGGCCGAGGGGCGAGGCCGGGCCGGGAGCTGGGGCTGCTGCCTCCCCAGGGCGCCCTCCAGCCCCATGGAGCCGCGCCACACACCCACGGCTACAGGGACAGAAATGTGTTCCAGATGCCGGGTCCTCCCCAAGACAAGGCCCAGCAATGGCTGCAGGAGGCCTCAGGACAGCTGGACAGCTGGAGTTCAGAGGCGCCAGGGCACCGTCCCTCTCACCAAAACAATGCTGGACAGAAAGGGCCAGCGTGGCCGGACCCAGCCCAGCCCTCGGTGCCACAGGGATGGGGCTCTGAAAAAAGCAAATGAACAATGGGGAAGGACCCTGGAGGGCCCGGGCCTGCCGTCAGCATTGGCCGGCCCTGCCGCGAGCACACCTGCCCGCAGACCAGCCCGCACCCCGGGAACAAGACCGTTTCCCACTTCCCCACTCCCTCCTCGTTTCCCTCCTTCAGGAGGGCACTCACCCCTCTGGGGTCCTGGCAGGCCCTCCTGCAACCCTGCCTCCATCCCCCAGACCTCTAGGAGAACCCCAGGAGTTCACCCTCACCCATGAATTGTGGGGAAAGAAGGGTCAGGCCGAGCATGCACGGTCCACCCTTCCCGAGGGGGCAGAGGGCCTATCTGCCCCTCCCAGGACCACTTCCTTCTTCCTTCACAGATGTCCAGGGACCCGCACTGGAAAGCCTCACCGGCCTGCCCGTGGCCTGGCCGCCTTTTTCCGTAGGTTAGGAGTTTGCATACCCTGGCCCTGGGCCTGCATCTGGCTGGCTGCTGGCCACGTCCGCCTGGAGGCAACAGCCTGCGTGAAGCCTGGCCGAGGCCCAGAGCACCTCTGGGCACCAGCTCAGTCACCAGCTGCTGGGAACAGAGCGGCCCTGAGGCCGAGTCAGGCGAGAGGCTAGAAAAGGACAGGCAACTCAAAGCCCCCAAATCAGAAGAAAAGAACTGGGCATGGTGGTGCAGAAGCCCTGGGTTCAATCCCAGGCTGTCAACAAGACCCTTCAGGGAATAAAAGGATGGTACAATGTCACCAATGACTATATCAAGACACCCATCAACTTACAGGACACAAGTCCTCAAAGACACAGACCATCAAAGCTAGCCTGACTCCGGTGTGGAGACCCAGCCTGTGGTGCCCCCTACGTGGGAGGTGAAGCTGCGGAGGCGCCTGGGCCCCGAGGGCCGACTCCGGGAATGGCAGCGTGGCCTGGCTGCACAGAGGTGAGTGGCCTGGTCCGGGCCTGCGGGGGAAAATGAGACACATCTCAAAACTAACCCGAGCAAAAAGTATCTCCCGAGCACCGGAACAACAACAGCAACAAAGCAAAAGGACCTTGTGGTATCTTAAATTCAACTCAGGATTAAAACTCTATATCCTAAGGGTTTCACTGTCAGTTTCACCAAAACCTTTGGAAAGAAATATTCCCAACCTTTCCATTTCCTAACAAATGGGGCAATGTCATTCTTTCTGATGGAGGCATAGAATTCCATTGTGTATATATACCACAGTTTCTTGATCCATTCATCTACTGAGGGGCATCTGGGTTGGTTCCATATCTTAGCTATGGTAAATAAGGCTGCAATAAACATAGTCATGCTGATAGCTTTAGTGTGGTCTTGTTTGTGATCATTTGGGTAAATGCCCAAAAGTGGGGTTGCTGGTCATAGGGGAGCTCTATGTGGAGTCTTTTGAGGAACCTCCATACTGCTTTCCAAAGTGGTTGAACAACACTCCCACAAACAATAAGTGAAGTAAGCCAGGCCCAAGGAAACACAGGTCCCATGGTTTCCCTTATTTGCAATAACTAGTATATGTCTGAGACAAGCAGAAATGGTCAGATAAGTTGATGTTAGGTGAAATGAACCCCAAGATAAGGACACAAATGATTTTTCTTTCTTGCTATTGTTTCTAACATTTTCATAAGATGATTTCTTTGTTGCTTTCTATGTCCCTCCCCCACAGTATAACCCCTGCTTTCACTGTATTTAATGTTGGTATAATTTGTGGAGGGGAAGGGAAAAAACAAATCATTTAACTAGGGATACAGGAGGACCCATTGTACAAGACGTTATGTCAAAAAACGAAATTTACAACTTTGGGGGAGGAAGGGGGGAGATGGGAAGGGATGGGAAGGGGAAACAAAGGAGGAGGCAACAATGCTTGATAAGAAATGTACTCATTACTTTGCCCATGTAATTGTAACCCCTCTGTATGGTATTTTCACAATAGAAAGAAAGAAAGAAGGAAAGAAAGAAAGAAAGAAAGAAAGAAAGAAAGAAAGAAAAAAAAAGAAAGAAAGAAAGAAAGAGAAAGAAACATACCCAACTTTTTACAAACTCTCTTGCACAATAGAAAAAGGGGACAGATTGCCTGCTTCGGGCATATGAATCTCGCTCCACCCATGCCAGCACCCGACTCCCGGCCTCCCTGCTAGTTACGGACGGGACGCGGCAGTGATGCTCTAAAGTGGAGTCGGAACGGAGCCGCGGGGCTCCTCGCAGGAAGGGGATGTCAGCACACAGACGCACAGGGAAGGACCGCCACGCGAGGCCACAGGAGACACTGGCTACAAGCCATTGAGTCGGCCTCGGGAAGACCCCGCCTGGCCACGCCTCCATCTTACACTGACTTCTGAATTTCACTCTCACTGGTGGCTGTCAGGACCTCCCTGAGCACGCAGCCATGTCTGCCTCATTTTCCACGCAGACATCACCCCATATCACACCTGACAGAAGCACTGCAAGAAGAGAAAGTTAGGTGGTGATTTCCTGCAGCACTCAGCACAAAGGCCCCCACAAAGTGATAGAGAACCACGTCCAGCCACAGGTACATAGGAAAAATTGGCCAAACCTGGTTTAACCCAGGAATGCAAGATTCATCGAATACTTGGAAATCAGTGTAACTCACTTCATTTGCAGAATAAAGCACTGAGAAATAAGACCTTCCTGTGCTCACTAAATGCAGAAAAGAATCACTTAACAAAGTTGAGTCTCACCACATCATAGATACAAATAATACCTGAGCCAAGGGTAAAATGGAGCTTGCTCAATTCTAGACAGAACTTCCTCGATGCCAGAGGGACTGCCAGGCACCTCCTCCAGACCCGATAGACTGCCCACAGCCCAGCCCAGCTATGACGGTGGACTACAGAGCACTTTCTCGCTGGGCAAGCTGCCTGCTCGGACGCTGGCTGCCGTCAGTGCACTAGAGATGATCGCCAATGCAATACAGGAGGACGAAGGATCGGGGACCTCAGACATGGGCAGCCCGGCCCCTTACTGAGGTCTGGCCTCCTCCCCAAACTCATTTCTCTCCCCAGCACTGGCTGTGGGGGCTGAGGCTCCATGAGCCACATGTCTGCCCTGTCCAAAGTGGCTGCTAGAGAGACTGCCAAGGTCAAGAGACAAGCCAGCACTGTAGATTCAAGAAGCCTGGAGGTGCCTTGCCAGCCACGGCTCATGTGTGGCCCTGCCAGGCACGTGTGACGCTGGCTTGCATCCCGAGTAGGCCCAGTGCTGGTAGGACAGCCGGCTTTGTAGAACATCCACCTCCTGGAGAAAGCAGCTGGGGCGAGTGGACGTGGTGCTGGCCACTGATGACTCCAAGAATCCTCTAGAGAGAAACAGGAAGTGTGATGAAGGAAGTGGGAAAAAGAAGGATCAAATCAGGGCTAGGAGCACCCCGAAAGCCCCCTCTCTGTTCTTGTAACTGTGGTGTTCCTCTTCTAAGGTCTAAGTTATTTCAAAATAAAGCACTGGACAATAAGACAACCACGTTGGGAAATAAACAGCTCTTTCTCTAGCGGCCCTATGTTCCTGGTCACCACAGTATGTCAAGTTCGCGGGCTGCTTGCTGTCGACCGGCGGAGGCTGCACATTTCCAAGGCTGACCTCGGCTGCGGGGGGGGGGGGGGGGGAGGGGAGGGGCGCAGCACCGCGCTGCTCCCAGTCAGATGCTCCGTACAATGAAGCATGCTCGTGTTCTTACTCCAGGTCTCCCGGTTGGCCTGGTTGTGTCTCAACCAGCGGCATCCCTCATTTCTTCCTCTTGGCCAGAGTGCATGGTCATGCAGTCACTGGTGCGTCCATGAGCCCTGGGCACACAGGTGTGACAGGAGATGGAACAGACCACGTGCCAGGCAGGGCTGGCTTTCCGGTCCCGGGACACTTGGGTGTGGCCAGGGCTCATGGACGCACCGTCTCTGGTCACCTGTATGAAACACTCCACAGGGTGGCCGAATAGGAGCCAGGGGGCCTGGCCACAAGGATTTAGCCCACCAGGAGGGAGAATCATGCTGACCACTGAGGATAAAGATGTCACCAGACTCAGCGCCACGGCTCACACCGTCATCCTAGCTACTCAGGGAGCTGCTGAGGATCGCCACTCAAAGCCAGCCCGGGCAGGAAGGTCTTGAGCCTCTTGCCTCCAAAAACCTGGAAGTGGAGATGCGGCTCAAGTAGTAGTGCACTAGTCTTGAGCAAAAAAGTGAAGGAATAGTTCCCAGGTCCAGAGTTCAAGCCCCAGGACTGGCACATGCAGAAAAAGAAAATCAAAACACAAAAATGTCTTCAGGAAACCACGGGAGGGGGGGTGTCTCTGGGGGCCTCTGGCCGCCAGGGCTGAGGATGCCACTGTTGGAGCAGCAAGCTCTTCATCGGTGCGAGAACACCAGACACGTGGGCTCCGGATGTGTGGAGTCACCCTGTGAATTCACAGCAGCAACTCCTGGCACACAAACTGCACACGCGTCCCCTCACTCTACAAGTGGAGCTGTAGCTTTTGTCGACCAAATTCCTTCCTTGATCTGATTTCTGAAGCAGGGAGGAGACGCTGGGCCCTGGGCTCCTTCCAGCCGCTGTGCTTCTCCGGTCCGAGGAACTCTCCAAAGCGTTTCTTTTGTTTCAGAAATCTCCTCAGTGGCCCCCAGACTGGGCCCGATGCCAGACCCAGGAGTCTGGACCAACGCTGGGCACCGTCCCCCTATGCTTGGCCCGGTGGGGACCCTGTGGGTCCAGAGGTGCACAGCTACCCAGAGCCCACACATGCCAGTCTCGGGGAGGTGTGGCTTTGGGCGGGACAAGATCCAAGTCTGCTGGCCCTGGGCTCCGACTCCTGGAGTGGGCGTGGCGTCCAGGTTTATGTCTGTGTGGGCGGCCTCCACCCTGGGCCTCCACCAGGCTGTGATTTCAGGAAATGTCTGTTGTTGTTAACCCTGCGCTGTTTCAGAGGAGCCTCGGGGCCCTGGATTTCCCACAGGAAACTCAGCTCAGCCCCCCACGGTGAACGGCAGCAGCCAGAGCGACGGCTCCCGGCGGGCCCAGCCCCGCCGCGCCGTCTGACGGGCATGGTCTCTCTGCTGGACACGTTATCTGCTGTGGACGTTGAAGGGAAAGACCCCATTCCCCTCGCTGCTCCTTGGGGCTCTGTCCCGGCTCTCTCAGGCACGTGTGATCTTGCCTGGTTAGTGACGGCCTGACTCACGGACATGCAGGGTGGGGGAGACGCAGGCCTGTGCGAGAGCCCCCTGCCGGGGCCGCTGGCTTCACCATTACCCACGGCGGAGCACCGGTGCCTCCTGCAGCCCTGCGGAGGCCTCCCGGGCTGCGCCGACCAGCTGGAGCCCGCAGCACGTGGCCGTGGCCGAGGGGAGGCCGCCACGCTTTCTGTTAGCTGTGGCTAACCCTCGGAGGACCAGGCTCAGCCTCACCCAGGAAGGGGTGCTGCCTCGTCGGACCCGGCGCTGCCCTGGCTGCCCGGGGCCCCGGGACCAGCGGGCACCGGGGTCCAGGCCTGCAGTCACTGCAGCGCTGGGCCCCGCTCCCGGGACGGCCAAGGGCCCCGCGCCCCTCCGCCATCAGAGGCTTGTCCTCAGCACGGCGTGGTGAGCGATTCGGACCCGCTGTCCTGTCCCTACTGTGGGCACCGTCCAGGCACGGCAGTCCCCCACCGGACCCTCACAACACCGGCAGGCAGACACCGGAGCCAGGCTCTGGCCTCCACGGAGTACACACCCTGACAGACAGCTCACCCACTCCGGACGCGCTCACGCTATCCACAGTGGCCTGGGCGAGCCGAGGGGGCAGAGGCGGGGCACCGCGGGGGCGGGGCGGAAGGCCCCGGAGGGCTCACAGATGCTGGGTGGGCACGCCATTCCCACAGAGCGGCCGTGACCTGGCAGGGAGCCAGACCGGCTCCTGGTCTCCAAGGCCATCTGGCCCCGGCCCGCCGCCCAGCTGGGCCCGGCCTTGCGGCCCCTCCCCCACGGCAGGCTGAGTCACCCCCGGGCCGCCCGGTTCCCAGGCCCAGCTGACCGGCCGCGGAGCTGGAGGCCTCTTCCCATGGCCCCGGCACACGGGATACCCAGGGAGGGCAGAGGGAGCCTGGCTTCCTCCCTCCTCCCCACAGGCGTGGGGAGTGCTCCCCTGTCAGAGGCTGCGGGCTTCCCACCACCTTCCACCTGAGCCCTCCCACCGGGACCGGTCTCTGCGGGAGGCGCCGGCAGCGGCACCCCTCACGCCTGCAGGGCGCGCAGGGCTGTGCTGCCACGAGCGCACCAGGCAGACCGCGGTGACAGCGCGGTGGTCCCGGGCTGTCCCTGTCCCCAGGACAGCGCCTGGAGCTTTAACAAATCCAGGTCACAGACACAGGAAGGCTGGAGAAGGGGTGGGGAAGACAGGCTGTGGGCCTGTGCGGGGGAGCCCACTAGCAAAAAGATACAGCGCGGGTGCAGACTGGGTTGAGCACCAGGAAGAAGAGATCCCACGCCTCTGTGCGCTGCAGGACTCCAGGAGAAGGCATCAAGAAAGTGGCCCTGTGCCCGCTCCCAATCCTCCAGGCAGATGCAGAGTGCTCCCAATCCTCCAGGCAGATGCAGAGTGCTCCCAATCCTCCAGGCAGATGCAGAGTGCTCCCTCCTCCAGGCAGATGCACAGTGCTCCCTCCTCCAGGCAGATGATGCAGAGTGCTCCCTCCTCCAGGCAGATGCAGAGTGCTCCCAATCCTCCAGGCAGATGCAGAGTGCTCCCAATCCTCCAGGCAGATGCAGAGTGCTCCCTCCTCCAGGCAGATGCAGAGTGCTCCCAATCCTCCAGGCAGATGCAGAGTGCTCCCTCCTCCAGGCAGATGCAGAGTGCTCCCTCCTCCAGGCAGATGCAGAGTGCTCCCTCCTCCAGGCAGATGCAGAGTGCTCCCTCCTCCAGGCAGATGCAGAGTGCTCCCTCCTCCAGGCAGATGCAGAGTGCTCCCTCCTCCAGGCAGATGCAGAGTGCTCCCTCCTCCAGGCAGATGATGCAGAGTGCTCCCTCCTCCAGGCAGATGCACAGTGCTCCCTCCTCCAGGCAGATGCACAGTGCTCCTCTTTCTGCCATCGGCGTCCTCCCCAAGGCCAGCCCGCCTCTCTTGGCACTCCCTCTTTCTAGCATAAACTCCTTCTTGTGCAGGAATTCTAGGTCTTACACACACACACACACACACACACACACACACACACACACACACACACACACACACACACACACACATCTGCCCTACAGTGTCACGCCAGATGAGTGCTCCACCTCCAAGCCTGTGAATTCAGACTCAGCGCAGCGGGCTCTCCTCCTGCACCTGCCCAGGCGCCCAGGTCCCCCCAGGCATCTGCTTCCAGGAGTGGAAGAGACGCATGCGTGCACCCCACACCCACGCTCCTGGGGGTGTGGGCATGCCATGTGCGACCGCATGCTTCCAAGAGAAAAATCTTTGGCCAGCTGACGTGGCCTGACGTGGCCTCTTGCGTGGCAGGGACGCTGGACCTCACTCCCCATGATGGCCCACTCCAGAGCTGCCGCTCTGCCTCTGCAGACCGCCCTTTCCCCAGATCAGCCCCGCGACACGCAACAACTCCGCTGTCGATGGACCCACGGTGGTGACGCTGCCGGCCTGTCTGCGCTCCAGGGACGCTGCCGTGTCACAGGCAGAGGGGGCCAGGAAGGGCCACCCGCTGGGCGATAGAGCCTGACAGCATCACACTGTCCGTGCTTCTAGACAGAGCAGCAAGTGTGTCACACACACGGTGGTGATTTGGTCAGTCCCTCATGCACACATGGTGGTGATTTGGTCAGTCTCTGTACACACACGGTGGTGATTTGGTCAGTCCCTCATGCACACATGGTGGTGATTTGGTCAGTCTCTGTACACACAATGGTGATTTGGTCAGTCTCTGCACACACGGTGGTGATTTGGTCAGTTCATCTGCACACACGGTGGTGATTTGGTCAGTCTCTGCACACACGGTGGTGATTTGGTCAGTCTCTGCACACACGGTGGTGATTTGGTCAGTCCCTCATGCACACACGGTGGTGATTTGGTCAGTCCCTCATGCACACACGGTGGTGATTTGGTCAGTCCCTCATGCACACACGGTGGTGATTTGGTCAGTTCATCTGCACACACGGTGGTGATTTGGTCAGTCTCTGCACACACGGTGGTGATTTGGTCAGTTCATCTGCACACACGGTGGTGATTTGGTCAGTCTCTGCACACACAGTGGTGATTTGGTCAGTCCCTCATGCACACACGGTGGTGATTTGGTCAGTCCCTCATGCACACACGGTGGTGATTTGGTCAGTCTCTGCACACACGGTGGTGATTTGGTCAGTCCCTCATACACACACGGTGGTGATTTGGTCAGTCCCTCATGCACACACGGTGGTGATTTGGTCAGTCTCTGTACACACACGGTGGTGATTTGGTCAGTCCCTCATGCACACATGGTGGTGATTTGGTCAGTCTCTGTACACACAATGGTGATTTGGTCAGTCTCTGCACACACGGTGGTGATTTGGTCAGTTCATCTGCACACACGGTGGTGATTTGGTCAGTCTCTGCACACACGGTGGTGATTTGGTCAGTCCCTCATGCACACACGGTGGTGATTTGGTCAGTCTCTGCACACACGGTGGTGATTTGGTCAGTCCCTCATGCACACACGGTGGTGCTTGGTCAGCCCGCCTGGACACTTGACTGTGATTCCAGGGACCTTGCCAGCGTCACTGGTCCGCGTAGAACAGAACTGAACTAGAGCTGCCACTGAGTCTGGGCGGCCACAGCGCGGTGCTGGGCGTGGCCCTGGCTTCCGTGGCTGTGGGCAGGCAGGAATTGTGGGAGTCTGTTCACCCCCGCAGGGTTCCAACGGCCGCATGAGTCACATCCCGACCACTTCCTGCTGGACTCATTTCCCAAATATCCACAGTTTCACTGCCAGCGGCCAAGAATTTTCCTCTGCTCAAAACATGCGATGAAAATACATCAAACCCAGAGGCAGTGTGACTCAGCAGAGGCTGGGGGGACCCAGCCGGGGCAAGCTCCTCCTCCGTCTCCTCGCCAGACACGTGCCAACCTCCCATTTGGCCGCCCTGCAGGGCGCTTCATACAGGTGGCCAGAAGCACGGTGACCATTCCAGAAGCCCACCTGTGAGAGGCAAGAGCGGTTCCAGGGCACAAGGAGGAGGCCACCGCTCTCTGCCTGTCATCTGTCTCTGTCTGTCTGTCTTTCTCTGTCTCTGTCTGCCTGTCTGTCTGTTTGCTCTGTCTCTGTCTGTCTGTCTGTCTGTCTGTCTTTCTCTTCTCTGTCTGTCTCTGTCTGTCTGTCTGTCTCTGTCTTTCTCTGTCTCTGCCTTTGTCTGTCTGTCTGTCTGTCTCTGTCTGTCTCTGTCTGTCTGTCTGTCTGTCTGTCTGTCTGTCTGTCTGTCTGTCTGTCTGTCTCTCCCTCTCAGGTGCCAGCCTGTCACAGTTGGATACGGTTGTCCCCAGCAGGCGCCTGTGCTAGGCTGGGTTCCTGTCTCAGGGCTCTGGTTGGGGAGCTTCTGTTCTGGAGACTCCGGGCCTGGCTGGAGGAAGCAGCTCTCTGAGGGGGGACCTGGGGACACTGTGTCCCTAGATCCTTTGCTTCCTGTCCACCACAGCTCTCCCTCCCCTCACGCCTGCTGCAAGTCCTCTGCCCACGAGCACAGGGCCACGTGACCACGGACTGAGCCCTCTGAATGACAGACAAATTAAATCCCTCCTTCCTGCAGCTTGCTCCTCACACATGCAGGTCAGAGACAGAGACAGAGAAAGTAAGACAGACAGAGATAGGCAGGTGGATGAGACAGAAAGAGAGAATGTGTGTATGTGTGTGAGAGAGCGTGTGTGTGAGTGTGAGTATGTGTGTGTGTGTGTGAGAGAGAGAGAGAGAAGAGAGGGAGGGAGGGAGCAGTAAACTCTAGGAGTGTTCCTGAGTCTGGCTGCCTGTGGCGTTCAGTGGTGTGTGGCATGGCGGTGATTTGTTTCCCATCTTATGGATGACACCGCACCGCTGCGTGCTGTGTGTGCGCTGCATGGAGTCACCAGACCCTGTCAGGGCAACTGTGCTGGTGCGCAGCCCTGACACGTTTGGACGTGTGTCTGCAGACCCCGGAGGGCAGGCGCGGAGCTGCGGAGTTGCCTGGTCACAGGGACGCCGCCAGCACTTTTCCAGAGCATTGGGACGGCTGACCGAGCCACGCGCGTCGCGTCCCGCTGGCCCTTGGAGCTGACCTCGGTCATCCTGGCCTTGCTGCATGATGGAACCACACAGTGACCGTGAAGGCCCAGGAGGCTGGCGGAGGACCGGTGCGGCCGCCGCTCTGCTCTGCTCCCTGTGTTCATTTGTAAGTGCTCCCACCTGCCCGTCTCTACCTAACCCCGGCCGGGTCCTGCGGATGCCGCGGCCTGCAGCTCCTCCCGCTTCATCCTGTACGCCTGGTGTCTCCAGATAACAGAAGTGCTGGCCTTTTCCATGTTCTCTGTGATCCATTCTTTTCCTAGTGTTTCAGATATCATGATCATACATTTCCTTGTCACATTCTGAAATTCTTACCGTTTTAGCTTTCTCTTTACAGCAACGACTGGTCTGAAGCTGATGTGGTGGTGGTGGTGATGATGATGATGATGATGATGATGATGAAGGAGAAGGAGGAGGAGGAGGAGGAGGAGGAGGAGGAGGAGGAAGAGTTCAGTCTTGGTTTTTCCCTAGGCAGATGTCCTAGTAAGCCAGCACTGATTGTTTATTAAAAAGATCCACTTCCCTCTGAGCTTGGCCACTTTCTGACATATTGGTTACTTTGACATTTTGAAGCCATAGCCTGCCTTCCTTCCTTCCTTCTTTCCTTCCTTCCTTCCTTCTTTTCTTCCTTCCGTCTTTCTTGCTAGTGAGACTTGATCTCATAGCCTTGTGTTATTCTTTGCTCGTGGATGGTGCTCCACCACTTGGACCATACCTCCACTTCTGTGGATTAATTGGAGATAAAAGCCTCTTGGCTTTGTGTGTTTGGGCTGGCTCTGCACTGAGATCCTCAGACCTGAGTAGCTATGGTTATAGGCATAGTCCTTTTTGGCTTTTCTGTGTATTTTTGCTCCCTCCAGAAAAACTATTGATTCTGTTTTCTCTTTTAAGTTCAGCCACGGATCTTCAGTGTTTGCTCACACATACCGGGCAGCTGTCATCTAACATCTGGCTTCTTGTGTTTCCTGTGTTCTTTGTTTCCTGTTTCTTTTTCTCTCCTTTATTGTTCTCCTTTTTTTTTTTAAATCGGTCATGGGTCATGGTGCCTGAACTCTGGGCCTGGGCGCTGTCCCTCAGCTCTTCAGCTCAAGGCTAGCGCACTACCACTTGAGCCACAGAGCCACTTCCGGCTTTTTTTGCTTATGTGGTGCTGAGGAGTCGAACCCAGGGCCTCAGGCATGCGAGGCAGGCACTCTATCACTGAGCCACCTTCCCAGCCCTCCTTTTTATTTTACCAGCTCTCTTCTTTTCATTATTCTGCTGTTTCCCGTTAGCTCACTTGCGGCACACTCACGTTCGTTCTCTCGGTAGTTACTCGCGGTAGAAGGCATCGTCCGGCTCTCCACACGGTGCCCAGAGCCGGGCTCTTTCGTCTCACCGGTGGCTTGCGGGGACAGCAAATGTCCCAGCTGGCAAAGGACGTGGGGCTGCCTCGGAAGGGCCCGGCAGGTTCTATGAGGGTCAGACACCTTGAGATACCAAACGAATCTTGGGGCCTGGGGCCCATCTGAGCCCACGAGTCCGGAATGGAGCAACATGGGGACCATGGGCAGCTTCAGGGGCAGGCCAGCTGACGTCCATCACAGAAGCCAGCACACAGCCCCACGGTATTAGGGTCCAGCAAGGAGATAAAGGGGCTGGGGTGGCTCTCGGGGCCTTCCGGCCATCCCAGCCAGACCCGGGCAAGGCTTGACTCTGGGCGGCAGACTGGGGCAGAGACCCTTGACCTTGTGGGCTCACCCACAGAGGGCTGTGTGAGGCTGCTGTGCCGAGCCCAGGCCTTCCCTCCTCCCTTTCTGCTTCTGTGGTCCCGAGCTCAGTCTTGCTGGGAAGGGAACCCAGCCACGGCTGCTGGGCGTGGTGCTGGGTGCCTCCGGCCGGTCCGCAGACCTCACCAGCCTCTGCCTGCGCTCTCCCGCTCCGCTTCCGCAGAGCAGCCCTCTGCTGGGAAAAAAATCCATTCCGCTTTGTCTGAACATTATTAGGCTTTGCTTGTGCAGGGTCATTTTCTCCCAGAGATAAGATATTTGTTATTGAGCAAGAACATAAATAATGATATCATTGACTTACAGCCCAAGGAATAAAATACGTACACAGGAGTATAATTGGTGATGGAGTAATACGTGAGGGGGAGGGAAAGCTCTTATTCACAGTAAAATCCCGCTTAATAAGTGAGAAGGGATGAGGGACTATGAAATACCATGTCTGACACAATTGCTGTGCTCAGGTAAATGGACGGCAGCGTGTTAAGGACAAAGCAGGGCATTTGCCTCCAGACTCCGAGGAGGAGGTCTGCTTCCCGCTCGTGTCCCCCTCACGGGTCTGCCCGGGAAATCCATCCCCCACGGTGACCCGCGTGGGGGCTTCTTTGCGTTCTGGGCTGGGCTCTGTTGAGCGTCGAGTCATGAAGTTAAAGGAGAAAAGGAGATTTGCTGGGTCCTTAGTGAGGGCCGTTGGTGAAAGGGCGGGTTCTGGCGCAGCCTGGTCTGCGCAGTCACTTGTACGATAGCTTCTTCGTAGTCTTCCTGATCACACCGCAGGAAGCTCAGTGGGAAGCCTGCGGGGGACCCCTGGAGTAACTTCGTAGCTCTTCTTACAGATCCCTGGGATAAACCGCTCAGTTAATGAACTGCATGGCATTCAGAGCTCTCCTTCAATGGCTGTCTGTCTGCTGTGTTCTTGCTGAACCGGCTGTCAGCGTGGCTTTCCTCTGAATGAAGCTGACTGTTTCTTGCTCTGGGGGTTTCTCTGTGTCTTTATTTCCAGCCGTCTGGCGCTGGTATGCGTGGTGTGTCTTGGTATGTGCCCTGGTCCTGTCTGGGCTCGATCATGCTCTAGGCCGGCTGGCCGGTGACTCATAAGACTGCACATGCTCCCCTCCTCCATCAGACTAGCCCGGGCATGGTCTGACGGTGGCCGCTGAGGCATGAGAGTGGGCAGGCCCAGCTTTGTGGTCCACATAAGGCCCGGGCAACACCTTCCCACCAAAGAAAGTGACACGGCGGCCGAGGGTGGGAGGGGTCATGTCCCACAGCAAAGGCCGGGCCAGGGAGAGCAGCTGGGGCTGCACACCGCCTCCTGCCCCCTGCCCGCTGGAGGCCAGCACCGGACACACACGATGACCCCCTCCCCTGCAGGCTGACCCGGCCCAGGGATACCCTGGCTCCTGATCCATGTGAAGGTCTCTGAATCCACACCACAGAGATGCAAGTCCCTCACTCCAAGACAGCCTGGCTGCAGCCAAGCCTGGGCTCCTTCACCTCAGCCACGCATGGGCGACGGTGCTGCGCTGTGGACACCCCCGCAGTGACCACACTGACCATGACGCACTGTCCCTCACCTCATCCACACGTGGGTGACGGTGCTGCGCTGTGGACACCCCTGCAGTGACCACACTGACCATGACGCACTGTCTCTCACATCCATGCAAGGCAATGGTGCTGTGCTGTGGACACCTCCGCAGTGACCACACTGACCATGACGCACTGTCCCTCACATCCACGCAAGGCAACGGTGCTGTGCTGTGGACACCTCCGCAGTGACCACACTGACCATGACGCACTGTCCCTCACATCCACGCAAGGCAACGGTGCTGTGCTGTGGACACCCCCGCAGTGACCACACTGACCATGACGCACTGTCCCTCACCTCATCCACACGTGGGTGATGGTGCTGCGCTGTGGACACCCCCGCAGTGACCACACTGACCATGACGCACTGTCCCTCACCTCATCCACACGTGGGTGACGGTGCTGCGCTGTGGACACCCCCGCAGTGACCACACTGACCATGACGCACTGTCCCTCACCTCATCCACACGTGGGTGACGGTGCTGCGCTGTGGACACCCCCGCAGTGACCACACTGACCATGACGCCCTGTCCTCCCAGCTCACCCAAGTCCCCATCACCCCCCTCTCAAACCCACACTCAGACACGGGCGGCAATGTGCGGGTGTTCCAGTGCCCCCCCCAGCCAGCAGGAGGGGTCAGCCTCCCGGTCAGCCTCCGCCTCTCCTGCAGCGGCTGCGCTGTCTCTGGACCCCTCCCCTGCCCAGGCTGTGAGGCTCAGGGCAGAGGACTCAGACAGGGAATGGTCAGCCCGCACCCCCCCCCGCTCACTCCCCCTCCCCCCAGACTCCTCCTCTGCTGGCTCCCCCTCCCCCCTTGACCCCCCTCCCTGCTGGCTCCCCCTCCCCCCTTGACCCCCCTCCCTGCTCGCTCCCCCTCCCCCCTTGACCCCCCTCCCCCGCTGGCCCCCTCCCCGCTCCCCCTCCCCCATGCTGCTCCCCCCAGCCCCCCGCATCAGCCTGGCGCTGCCCCTGCTGGAGCGGTTGCCATCCACACTGTGCCCGCTCAGAGGATGTTCCTCCCCCACACCAGGCCCAAGGACACCATCTCCGCCGGTCTCCACCCTGGCCAGGCCTCCAGGCTGGGCGGCCTCCCCTCCCCCTTGGCTGCCCTCCCCCTCCCCTCCCCCTCCTCTCCCTCCCAGCCTGGCCTCGGCTTCTGTCCATCTCCCTGGTGGACACTGCAGTCTATGAAGGCAGCCTTGGTGCCTCCAGACCCCCGTGGGACAGAGCCCGGGAAGGGCCGGCCCGGCCAGCGGGAGGGGCCACGTTCAGACCCCCCCAGGGCCCCCAGAGCCCGGGAAGGGCCGGCCGGGCCAGCGGGAAGGGCCACGTTCAGACCCCCCCAGGGCCACCAGGGCCCCCAGAGCCCGGGAAGGGCCGGCCCGGCCAGCGGGAGGGGCCGGGGCCACGTTCAGACCCCCCCAGGGCCCCCAGAGCCCAGGAAGGGCCGCGGCTGTCCTTGCTGCTGCTTCTGTCAAGGAAACGGACTGGCCGAGGCAGCTGGGGCCGGGGGCGTGGGGTCAGGCCACAGGCAGCCTGTCCGGCGTTGCTGGCGGCCGGGCAGCTGTGAGTGGCCTGCGCTCTGTCCTCTGCACCGGCCTGGGTCCGCGCCGCTCCGGTGCTGAGCCAGAGCCCACGCGGAGACGGACGCAGAGGGCAGGCCTGGCCTCCGTCTGGAGGGCTGCCCCCGCTCGCGTCTGAGCAGGCCGCTGCTTGAGCAGACCTTCCTTGGCCTCTGACGTGCGGTCGGACAATCTGGAGCTGGACGGATGCAGGGCTGGGAGGCAGACGTTTGGCGGGACTGACCATCCAGGGAGTGCTGGGTGGACAGCGGGCAGAGCCAGCAGACCCTGTGAGGGGCGGGAGAGGCAGAGGTGGCTGGGCACTGGAAGCAGAGAGAGGGCTGGAGGGCAGCGAGCACGTGGGGGGCATTAGCTGACCTGGCATGTGCAAGACTGGGGCGGGGGGGGCGGGCCTGGGGTGGGGATGGGGGGCTGGACGGGGAGGATGGGTGGGCAGGCCTGGGGTGGGGATGGGGGGCTGGACGGGGAGGATGGGTGGGCAGGCCTGGGGGGACGGGGGTGCTGGGGCGGGGGGGGCGGGCCTGGGGTGGGGATGGGGGGCTGGACGGGGAGGATGGGTGGGCAGGCCTGGGGGGACGGGGGTGCTGGGGCGGGGGGGGGCGGGCCTGGGGTGGGGATGGGGGGGCTGGACGGGGAGGATGGGTGGGCGGGCCTGGGGTGGGGATGGGGGGGCTGGACGGGGAGGATGGGTGGGCAGGCCTGGGGGGACGGGGGTGCTGGACAGGGTGGGCAGGCCTGGGGGGACGGGGGTGCTGGACAGGGTGGGCAGGCCTGTGGGGACAGGGGTGCTGGACAGGGTGGGCAGGCCTGGGGGGACGGGGGTGGTGGACGGGGTGGGCAGGCCTGGGGGGATGGGGGGGCTGGACAGGGTGGGCAGGCCTGGGGGGACGGGGGTGCTGGACAGGGTGGGCAGGCCTGTGGGGACAGGGGTGCTGGACAGGGTGGGCAGGCCTGGGGGGATGGGGGGGCTGGACAGAGGGGGATGGGTGGGGAGGGCAGGGGGTGGCAGGCCTGGGGGGACAGGGGTGGTGGACGGGGTGGGCAGGCCTGAGGGGTGTAGGGGGGCTGGACGGGGGCTGGCCTGGAGGAACCGGCCTGGGGGCCGGGAGCTGTGTGTGGGGTGTGGGAAGGGGAGGGCAGGGTGGTACCTGTGCTCCAGGGCACAGGTGGCGGTGGGCTCCGGACCAGGCTGGTGGACCCAGGATGTCCTCTCGTCCTCTGTGGCTGTCCGGGAAGAGGTGCAGGACGGCCCCAGAGGGAGGGAGAGGGGGCAGCAAGGGTGAGGACAGATTGCATCCTGCCAGGACTGACCAGCCGCCATTCCCCGTGTGCACGCTCGGCAGCGGTGGTCTCCGGGCTCCCCGTGTGCACGCTCGGCAGCGGTGGTCCCCAGGAAAGGCCATGGTGGGGCACACCTGGCCAGCTCTGCCTGCCTTGCATGCCAGGCAGCGCTTGGCGCGTCCGGGGGTGCTGGGCTCGGGGAGAGAGCAGGCTGCCTGGGCCTGGGCCTGCACTGACGGGCAGGGGTGCTCGGCACTGCCGGCCGGGCTGGCAGCGGAGGCTGTGCTGGGCTCTGTGTGCCCGCAGGGCCCAAACACATTCCCGGTCACCCGGGCCTGACCTCACTTGCTCTCCATCGGATCCGGGTTCAACACAGCCCAGCTACCCTGCGGCAGCACAGTGGCCGTGGGCGTGGGGCACGGCGGCGGTGGGCGTGGGGCACGGCGGCGGTGGGCGTGGGGCACGGCGGCGGTGGGCGTGGGGCACGGCGGCGGTGGGCGTGGGGCACGGCGGCGGTGGGCGTGGGGCACGGTGGTGGTGGGCGTGGGGCACGGCGGCGGTGGGTGTGGGGCACGGCGGCGGTGGGCGTGGGGCACGGCGGCGGTGGGCGTGGGGCACGGCGGCGGTGGGCGTGGGGCACGGTGGTGGTGGGCGTGGGGCACGGTGGTGGGTGTGGGGCACGGCGGCGGTGGGCGTGGGGCACGGCGGCGGTGGGCGTGGGGCACGGCGGCGGTGTAGGGGTCTGTAGCTCACGGCTCGGCTTGCTGGGCTCCACCGCTGGGAAAGGGAGCCCCGCAGTCGGTGCAGCGTGGATGTGAACCTCCTCGACCTTTGCTCTGCGCAACTTATTTAACTGAAAGGAAGGAGAGTGGAGGGAGCTGCTGGCCTGCACTTCCTGTCCTGCTTCGTCCCTCGATCTGGCTGTGAGTGTGTGTGAGTGAGTGTATGTGAGTGAGTGTGTGTGTGAGTGTGAGTGAGTGAGTGTGAGTGTGTGAGTGTGAGAGTGAGTGTGTGAGTGTGAGAGTGAGTGAGTGTGAGTGTGTGTGAGTGTATGTGAGTGTGAGTGTGAGTGTGTGAGTGTGAGAGTGTGAGTGTGAGTGTGTGTGAGTGAGTGTATGTGAGTGAGTGTGTGTGAGTGTGAGTGTGTGTGAGTGTGAGTGAGTGTGTGAGTGTGAGAGTGTGAGTGTGTGTGAATGTGAGTGTGAGTGTGAGTGTGTGAGTGTGAGAGTGTGAGTGTGAGTGTGTGTGAGTGAGTGTATGTGAGTGTGAGTGTGTGAGTGTGAGAGTGTGAGTGTGAGTGTGTGTGAGTGAGTGTATGTGAGTGTGAGTGTGTGAGTGTGAGAGTGTGAGTGTGAGTGTGTGTGAGTGAGTGTATGTGAGTGTGAGTGTGTGAGTGTGAGTGTGTGTGAGTGTGTGAGTGTGAGTGTGAATGTGTGTGTGTGAGTGTGAGTGTGAGTGTGTGTGAGAGAGAGGAGGGAAGGACTGGGGGAGCGGGGAGCACGGGGCTCTCAGGCGGCGTCCTGGCGGGAGCTCTCCCCGCAAGCCGCCCCTCCAGTCCAGCTCCTTGCTGGTGAGTGGGGATGGAAGCTTCCAGGCTTTTCTGTCAGGGCTGGCTTTGAACTGCAGCCCTCCAGGCCTCGGCCTTTGGAAGCGGGGATTGGGGGCCCGAGCCGCGGGAGCCCCGGTCTTCTGAAATGGTTTTTACAATCTTTTGCTTCCCTTGCCCTCATGGCTCCACCCTGAGACGCGCGTGTGTGCGGCAAAGACCCGCCAGGCCTCGCAGCGCCCCCCCCCCGCCGGGCCCGGGCCCGGGTGACCAGCCTTCGCCCAGTGGTCAGAAAAGAAGGATGTCACTCAGGGTGGAAGAGAAGAGGAGGAAACAAACCCCGTAGACACACCGTCCGCACCGTCCAGCCCCGCCCCGCCCCAGGCCCGCCCGCCCCAGGCCCGGCCTCCCTCTCCTTTAGACACCTGGGTGCCATTGATCACCTTTTGTGGAAATGGAGTGTAAGCCCAGAGTCTCACCACCTACAACGTAGATTAAATTGTCTGCATTCTTTCCTGTCAATCTGTCTGCTGCCGGCTTAATGTGCAGGAGTCAGGAAGGAATCCAGGAGGCTGCGGAAGAGCTTTCCCCCACCGCATGAATCACCATGGGGGGGTTTAAAGGCCCCCGACCCGATCCCGCTCGGGAGGAGGAGAGCTCCCCCAGTCCCACACGGTCGAGGAACTCTGTGGCTCTCGGAGAATCAAAGGAGGCTATGGTTTAAAATCTCCGTCGAGACCCAGGCTCTGGCTCCAGGCCGGGCCGGCCCCAGAGTGGAGCCGGAGGGGCCGCAGGCCAGAGCGGGTCCCGGGGAAGTGTCTGAGATCAGGACTCTGACCTAGGGGCAACCCAAGAACCTGAGGAGCAAAGCCGAAGGACCCCGGAGGGTGGGGCAGGAAGGAGGCACGGGAGGGTCAGCGCTGGGGCTGTCCAGCCGCGGGGGCTGCCAGGTGTGGGGCTCCCTCCTGGCCCAGGCGGTCTGGCAGCGGCCGGGCACGGGCACCCTCTGTGGTCACGGCAGTCACTACGCCTCCAGGGCACGCCCAGCCCTCCAGGGGGGACAGCTCCTGCCAAGCCCCAGCGGGCGGTGGTCGCGTGGCCTCCGGGAAGGGAGCCCTGCTCCGTCCGGCTCCGCTGCGGCCCCTGCGCTCCACGGCCAGGCTGTGGACGGCCTACAGCGCACAGACCCTCCCAGCGTCGCCCCGGATCGGTGACGTGGCTCCAAGGCCTCCTCAGGAGCCGCTGGGCGGCAAGAGCGGAGGTTTGTTACCATGGTCCTCCTGTGACTCCCTCCTCTAAAGGAAACACACATGAGAACATTTGCTTTGTTACTAAATAAGAGCTGCATTCCAGAGAAGCTCAACCAGGCCAGCGCTCGGACCGGCAGGCACCGCTGCCCCTGCAGGGTGCTGAGACTTCACCCACAAACCCAACCCCAAAGCTGACTTCTTGCCGGAAACCTAACCTGAACCCCATGCAAAATTCCAAATGGACACAGGCCTCAGCCCTCCACAGCTCCGGGGTCAGAAAGCCTGGCTTTACCCACTGCTCGGGGACGCAGGGAACACTGGACCTTCCTGCAGGACCTCCACCTCTTCCTGACCTCCACCTCCTCCTCTCCTGACCTCCACCTGCTCCTCTCCTGGCCTCCACCTCCTCCTGGCCTCCACCTCCTCCTGGCCTCCACCTCCTCCTGGCCTCCACCTCCTCCTGGCCTCCACCTCCTCCTGGCCTCTGTGTGCTCGTCAGCCTAGGAACTCCCCCTCCTCCTCCTCCGTCTCTCGATGCTTAGTCCTTGCCTGGCCTGAGGCCTGCGCCCTCCTCAGCCCCTGTTTGTCAGGCTGCCTGCTGCTGTCTCCCCGTGCTCCTCAGAACCTCCTCTGAGGCCCAGGAGCGGCCCTCACTCCCTGAGGCTTGTGCCTTCTTCTAGACAGCTCTGGAGCCCTCACCCCCGGGATCCGGCCCACACCCCGAGGCCGAGTCCTTCCTAGAACCTCCAACCAGCTGCCCGCTGATCCCCACCCATGGCCTCAGCCTGAGCCTGGCTGTCCTCGGACCCCTGTCTGGGGTGATGCCCCCGGTCCTCACACCACTGACCCTTCAGGGAGGACTGGCAGGCGTGTGTGTGTGGGGGGGTCAGAGGGCTGGGCTCGGGCCGGGAAGGACGCCTGTTGGCCAGAAAATCACTGTGTCCCGGTGCTTGTGTTTACATCCAACCTACAGACACAAACCAACCAGGAGCGCCGCGCCTAGTGCTGCTCCATGTCCAGACCTGACCTAGCCCACCGCTCCCTCTCCATCACCTGCCCATCTGCTAGCTATGTATCTATCAGCCATCTATGCACTTCTTCATCCTCCAATCCACCCTTTGATCTACCTTCATCTATTCCTGCTGCTCCACCCTCTGTATCTCTCTCTCTCTCTATAGTTGTCTGAGGACGCCCTGCCTTCTGGGGTGGCCGCCATCGCTCCCCTCCCACAGCCCGGCCCCGGCGGGAGTGGCCGTGTCCACCGGAGCCTCCAACCTCATCTCTGTCCCCTGGCCACCAGAGCCAGGGAGCCAGAGCTCCGCATGGAGCCTGGCAGGCAGGCGGCGAACAGCAGGTCTGGCCAGCATCCTGTCCCTGTCCTACAGCTGGGGTTGACCAGGACAGACCGCCTCCAGGGCCAGCCGGCTGCAGAGGGGTCAGCCGACGCCTTGGAGTCCACTCCCTGCCCAACAGGCTAGAGATCAAGCCAGAGACAGGGATGCGCGGGAGATGGGGTGAGAGGAGGCGAGAGGCCGAGCCGATGCGGTGGGGTGAGGCGAGGCTGGACAGACAGGCAGGGGCGGCGGCGGGCACGGGCGGGCAGCGTGGCGGCTCTGTCTGGCTCAGGCACACCAGCCAGATGGGCTGTGGGAAACAACGCAGGGCCAGGGCTTGCTGTGCCTTCAGGCTGTGGGGCTGAGCCCGCCCGCCAGCGCCTGCTGTGAAGGCCCAGGCAGCCCTGCGCCCCGCGCTGGGCTCCGAGCACGTGCTGGGGGCGTGCGGCCTCGCAGCCTGTGCACGCGGGCCTGCCTCAGCGCAAATGTCACTGTCGGCACTTTTCTCCTCCCCCCCTCCCGGGTTTCATAGATTCCCACGGCCTCCCGTGAAGACCCCAGGTGTGACGGGTTTGAGAGCCAGGGCAGAGGGAAGAGGGGGGGTCACGTTCCGAGGGCCCTGGCCGCAGCCCCCACCCTGCAGGCCCCAGCGCAGAGGAATCCGGCCCCGGCAGGCCCCCAGCATGGGGGGTTTGCCATGGCCACAGGCCGGCCGCCAGGCGCACC
Organism: Dipodomys merriami; assembly: GCF_024711535.1. Lineage (NCBI taxonomy): Eukaryota > Metazoa > Chordata > Mammalia > Rodentia > Heteromyidae > Dipodomys > Dipodomys merriami. Next base: position 179,000 of record NW_027206020.1, read on the forward strand.
CCTTCAGCGAATTCCCCAGCCAGCGCCTCCGTTCCGCGGCACCCTTCCACTGCGTGAGCTTTGCGCTTTCCACCTCTGAGCCGCGGCGCCGTGAGTGCTCTGTGCACAGACACTGCAGCCAGGCGCAAAGCCTGAAACGCTCACTGCCGGGAGGCTCGCTGTGAGTGGCCTGCCGGGTCCAACTGGGCAAGAGCGGCCGCCCCGGCACCGGCAGGCCACGGCCCCAGAACGCCTGGTCTCTGTGTCCTTCGCACCTGTGGGTCTGAGGTCAGACGCAGGGGAGGGGCGCTGCCCCGGGAGCTCGGCCCCATGGAGGATGAGGCCTCGGGCACCCAGGACTTGCAGAGGAGGGCTGTCTGGCCAGCTGCGGCGGCTCTCGCCTACCGGTTGCCTTCAGCAACCACAGGACCGGCAACTTCATCTCCCCAAGCCAGTCCTCACCGGGCTGTCACGGCCAGCGGCAGATGCTGAGGGCAGAGCAGACACGGCTGGAGGCCGCATCCGTGTGCACCCTCTGTGTGTGTAGGCGTGTGTGGTGCTGGGGGATGCAGCATGTGTATGTGTGTTCCTGTGTGTGTGAACATGCGTAAGTGTGTGTGGTGCTGGAGGCTGTGTCCGTGTGTGTGAGTGTGAGCGTGTGTAGGTGTGTGTGGCGCTGGAGGCTGCGTCCGTGTGTGTGTGAGTGTGAGCGTGTGTAGGTGTGTGTGGCGCTGGAGGCTGCGTCTGTGTGTGTGTGAACATGTGTAGTAGGTGTGTGTGGTGCTGGAGGCTGTGTCCGTGTGTGTAGGTGTGTGTGTAGGTGTGTGTGTAGGTGTGAGTGTAGGTGTGTGTGTAGGTGTGTGTGGTGCTGGAGGCTGCACCTGTGTGTGTGTAGGTGTGAGTGTAGGTGTGTGTGGAGGTGTGTGTGGCACTGGAGGCTGCGTCCGTGTGTGTGTAGGTGTGTGTGTAGGTGTGTGTGTAGGTGTGTGTAGGTGTGTGTGTAGGTGTGTGTGTAGGTGTGAGTGTAGGTGTGTGTGGAGGTGTGTGTGTAGGTATGTGTGTAGGTGTGTGTTGGTGCTGGAGGCTGCGTCAGTGTGAGTGTAGGTGTGTGTGTAGGTGTGTGTGTAGGTGTGTGTGGTGCTGGAGGCTGCATCTGTGTGTGTGTAGGTGTGTGTGTAGGTGTGTGTGTAGGTGTGTGTGGTGCTGGAGGCTGCGCCTGTGTGTGTGTAGGTGTGTGTGTAGGTGTGTGTGTAGGTGTGTGTGTAGGTGTGTGTGTAGGTGTGTGTGTAGGTGTGTGTGGCGCTGGAGGCTGCACCTGTGTGTGTGTAGGTGTGTGTGTAGGTGTGTGTGTAGGTGTGTGTGGCGCTGGAGGCTGCGTCCGTGTGTGTGTAGGTGTGTGTGGAGTCGGTGTAGACACCCTACAGACTGGATTCCTGTCAGGAATGTGTAGGCCTCCAAGCGTGGCCCTGGGTGCTCTCCACGGTGTTCTCGGAAATGCCGCGGTCTCTGAGCCGGTGTGAGCCCACACAGCGCCAGGCCCCTTTGCCCCCTGGGGACTGTGCTGGCCCCGGGGCGCTGCCCGATCTGGGACCGGCTTCCGGGTGGTTCCCAGAGAGACGGCAGGCCACCCGCCCCTGCTCCCAACGGCCTCCGCCCCCCTCCCCCACCTCAGCCTCCTGCTCTGAGCAGTTCCTGGCGCCCCAGCGGTGCTGGTCCTAGAGGGGCCTGCCTGGGGGCCCCCAGCGTGGGACCCCAGGCGGAGGTCGGGGACGCAAACCCAGCGGGGACATCTGGCCCAACCCCGAGATCCTCGGGCCAGAGGGCCCAGGTCTGAGGCCTCGGAGGCCATGCTGGCCACAGTGGCTGCCCCACAGCTCAGCCAGGCTCCTCTGGGTGGGAGGAAGCCAGCCCAGGCAGCAGGCCGGGAATTGCTCTGTGTTCATGTCTGGGCCGAGCCAGCCGCCCGCGGGTCTTCACTGTGCCCTTCGCCTGGCCTCTGAGCCCTCCCCTCCCCGCTCCCCCCACGCCCAGCCCGCTAAGGCGTTACCTCCCTCCCCCCCCCCGTATTTCATGAGAGAGGCTTTCCATGGTGGCCGACGTCAGCTGTGCGTCCCCGCTTCATGGTCCAGGGCCCAGGGGATGGGCAGTCTGTCCACCCACGCGTCCTGTCCTGGCGTTTATGCCGCCGCCGCCGTCCGGGAACGAGGGTAGAGTGCAGATCGCAGGGTTCAAACTCAGAGGCCACGTGATTCCCAGAGTGGCTGCACCCACGTGCCCCAGCGAGGACGCAGCGGGCCCTGGGCTCGGCGTCCCCGGCGCTGACTGCTCTCCCTGGCACAGAGCAGCTCTCCACGCCGTGTGTGCGGCCCAGTCTTGATGGCTGTGCTTCCGGTCCTGTGTTTTCCCATTTTTTTCTGAGGTGACTGTGCTTGCGCCCTCACGCCCTGACCTTTCTCGGCTGAGTCCTGTGAACAGCCCCTCCCTTGGCGATCTGTCCTTACACTGTGTGTGAAGGGTAGACACTCTTCATTGACCATTTTCCTTTCCGGAGCGACTTCCAGCTCCTTCCCCGGGGACCGGGCTCCGTGGCCGTCTCCGCCGCGGTGTGGGTCAGCAGTCTCGGGAGGCCGGGACCTCTGCCGTGACCTCTGACACCTCCTCCTCTCCCGTGTGTGCTGGGCTCTTTAATTCTGCCCAGGCTCACGCTCAGTCTCTCTCCTTTTCCAGCTCTCTGCAAGTCTCCTTTCCAAGTGTGCCTTCTACTCCTCGCGGGGGCCTTCGTCTAAACTGTGTGCGTGGTTATGAAGTGTTTGCCAATCTCAAGCTCTAAAGGGGAACCACTGACATTTCTTACTTAGAAGCTATGGCTTTCTTTTTGAGTCTAAGTCATGAGCCCCTCAGGAGTTATAATAATCTTTGTCTTCTCTAGCTCTGCACTCAAGCGGTTTCTGTTCTCCCACAGACACCGCACAAGGCGTGCCTGGCTTCCCTCTCTGGTCCGGCTCCCGTGTCTAACACACGGCAACGTCACGGCACGCGGCTGCGTGGTCTCACGCTGACTGCAGCCCGCGCGGCTTCAGACGTGTGCTGGCCATTCGTGGTCTGGTCCGTCCTGGGCACCTTCACAACATCCTCTAAGTCCCATGCAGTACCTGGTGGGACATACACTGGACCTGTGCATTGATTTGGGGAACATGGTGTCACACCTGTCCTTGCTCATTTATGGCTCTTAAAGAAGAATCTTCATGTGGGTTTATAATTTTTTTACCACAGAGGTTGTTGTTTGTTTGCCAGTCCTGGGGCTTGAACTCCAGGCCTGGGCGCTGTCCCTGAGCTTCTTTTGCTCAAGGAGAGTGCTCTACCACTGGGCCACAGCTCTATTTAGCTTTTTGTTTTTGTTTTTTTGAGTACTTTATTGGAGATAAGAGTCTGTCTCATGGACTTTTCCAGATCACCACCCCCAGCTCTCAACTTCCCGAGCAGCGAGGATGACCGGTGTGAGCCAATCCCCAGCTCTCAACTTCCCGAGCAGCGAGGATGACCGGTGTGAGCCAATCCCCAGCTCTCAACTTCCCGAGCAGCGAGGATGACCGGTGTGAGCCAATCCCCAGCTCTCAACTTCCCGAGCAGCGAGGATGACCGGTGTGAGCCACCAGCCACTCGCCTGGCCGCTAGAAAGGTTTAATACATTTTTTTGTTACATGTATTAAATACTTGCTGTTCTCTGATACTCTAAAGTAATTATGTTTTCTCTATTTCTCCCATTTCTTTTGGAGAGGGGAGATTTTTTTGGCACTGGTAAAATGAAATCCAGCTGACTTTCAGATTCATAATTTATCTAGTAATTTCATTACGTTTTCCAATAGCTTGTAATAATAATAACGTTAGTGTAAATAACCGTAGTGCTTGAGGTGATGATGGTTTTACACCCGCTTCAGTGCTGGCCTCTCGGGCTGGACGGTGTTGGTGACAGGGTGGTGAGTTCATACTTCTGGCGTTGGAGCAGGGCCGAGGGGCTGTGTCCATCCTCGCTCTCGCGCGTGCATGCGTGCGTGACAGCTGGCAGTGGCTGAGGACGGAGGCGGCCCGGCCAGCCCTGGACTGCCTTCCAGCCCTGGACTGCCTTCCAGCCTGGACTGCCTTCCAGCCCTGGACTGCCTTCCAGCCCTGGACTGCCTTCCAGCCTGGACTGCCTTCCAGCCTGGACTGCCTTCCAGCCCTGGACTGCCGTCCAGCCCTGGACTGCCGTCCAGCCTGGACATCCTGCGGCTCTGGCCTCAAGGACGCCCACTGGCCCTTAGGATCTACTGTCCAGAGCCGGCAGGCCGTCTTCACGCCAGGGAGCCTCGCTGGGCCCGGGCCTCCGTCAGGGGCATGCCGTACGTGCGCGTCGCCTCCTGCCCCTGGGCTCGGAGGCTGGTCCCTCCACACCCTCCACGCTGGCGCTGCCCGTGCCGGCCCCTGTCTGACCACCTCAGAACTGCCCGCCGGCCCCGTCTGCGGGACGGCCTCCTTCCCGGGAGACTCGCGGGGAATGCGCCCCAGCAGCAGCACCTGCAGGTGACGGCTCTCAAGGTCCATCCCAGCCCGCGATCTCCCCTCATCCTGCCGTTGGGAAACTGGCTGTTGGGGAGTCTGTGCCCAATGGGCAGTGCCGCCCGGAAACCTGCCACACTGCACCGAGGCTCAGGGCCTCAGCGCAACTCAGGGGGGCTCCGGAGACCGAGGCTCAGGCACCCACACCCGGAGGGGCTCTCTTGGGAGACCGAGGAGCACTGCCCCTCCCAGTGGGCTTGAGGAGGAAAGTTTGATTAAGGAGTCTGGCACAAGAGGCAGGGCTGGCACCCAGCTACCTCCCAGGCCCTCTTTCCAGGACCCACCGCGGTATCCTATTCTGGGTGTGCATGGAGCGCACAGGTAGCGTCTGTGCAGTTTGACATGCACATGTGCTTCAACAAAGTCTGTTACGTTCTTCCTACAACCACAGACGATGTATACAGCGATGAAGGAGCCCTGGCCGTGTCACTGCGCTCTGTGGCTCATCCGAGGGAAGTTCAGATCATGAATCCCGTACCGTTATATTGCAAGGAGGGAAAATAAATGATGGGAGCACTCTGTGCTAGAAGGTACCTAAAGAAGAATAAAAGACGTCCAAGGATGGCAAGAGGGACAGGAGGAAGGAAGAGCGGGTGTCTTGTGGTTCTCCCGTGGGCCCCTCCCACCCACCCCAGCCCACAGGGCCCGAGTGCCCGACTCTTCATGTGTAGGGTACCAGGCCATTTCTGTGTTTAGAGCACCGCAGGGTAGACTCTAGCTTCTCACCAGGCAGAACTTGGCCTCCACACTGGCCTGCCCCCTGAGCCGCCTGCCTCTGCTCAGGCCCATGTCCGTCCGAGCCCCTGGCAGGGCTCCAGCCAGAAACACAAAGCCACGCAGGGGCTCAGGGAGCCTCCGTGGATGGGCTGGTGCTTGTCTCATTCAAGCCAATTTCTTGACATGTGAACCCCAGCTGTGGACCGGGGGACCCCCTAGAGGTCCTGTCCCTCGTGTCCCTGCCAGCTTCGCCCATCCTCCACCCAGTGAGCCACAGGCTGGCTAAGGCCCGACCACCGCGCCCTCCTCTTCAGAGCCCTCCCAGCCCTCCAGCTGGGTTGGATGGGGCCTGTGGCCTCCCCCATCGCAGCACGTGCCACGTGCCTTCCCAGTGTACCTGCCCGAGTGGCCCGTGTGTGCTCCGTGTGTCCCCTCCCCCGTGTGACTAGCCCACCGTCACCTCCCCGGGGGTGAGCGGATCTCCCCCCTCAACCTCAGCCCCTGGAGCGGGGACGGCCCCCCGCCCTCACTCTGGCCCCGGGCAGGCAGTGGTCCCGTCGTGGGGGCGTGGGAAGGACTTGTTCTGTAACGCAAACAGCAGAGGGCCCTCGGGGAGGGGAGGACATCTGGTCGCGAGGCAGAGCTGGGGGACACAGCATGATTTTGGTTTCTCTGCCCTGGCATTTCCTGTGCTGGGGACAGGGCTCTCCCGTGTATGGCACCCCTTGGTCTTCAGAGGGCATCCTCCTCCCGACCCTCCCCCTGCGGGAGACAGTCCCCATCGCCAGGGACTTCCCTGTAAGGACAAGGCTCACACAGAGCATGGAGGAACCGCCGTGTGGTTCTGCTCCCAGTGTTTGCCTCACAAAGCGGTGGCAGTCACTCCTCACGGTCCCGCTCTGGCCTGTCCACAGCCGTGCACGGGGCCTCTCCCTACCGCCCACCGCACAGGCTGCCCCGACACTGCCTGGCCAGCTCTGCCCAGCGAGGGCGCAGGGCCCTGCCACAGGAGGTCTCTACTCCACAGCATGTGGGGCTCACTGGATCCCCAGACTGGCTCCCAGCCTTTCTCCGTAAGTGGAGTTACGATGCGCTCTGGAGGATCTTTGCCTTGCCTCTGGGCTCCAGGCGTACGGACAGGGTTCACTGCTGGACACAGCTCTGGGCGCCACTCCAAAGCAGGGCAGGGAGGACCTTCTGAAAGCTCCAAAGGGCAGGCTGGGTCTCAGCAGGAGACCAAGGCACGTCAGCCGGAAAGACTGGGCATTCTACAGGCCTTGGGCCAGTGCCAGGCAGCCATTCATGTTTGCCTTTTCCTTTTCCTTTATACTCAGAAGCCCCTCGAGGGAGGTTGAGGTGGGAGAAGAGAAGCCTGGACAGAAAACAGGAAGAGGGGAAGCAGATGGGGGAGGCCGGGCAGAGCAGGGAGGAAAGCGGGACAATAGAGTAGGAGGGAAGGAAGAGGCTGAGGGGCTGAGGAGGGGCGGCCTCGGGCACAGGGCTGAGAACAGAGCCTGGCCCGCGGCGCGCACGTCAGGGTCTCCGAAGCTGCGGACGGGCAGTCCTTTGTTTTCTACTTCTTGAATCTCCCTTTTCCTCACCCCAGGGCTCTCCTTGCTGCTACCATGATCCCGAGCGTACGAAAGAATAAGACTTAGGTCTCCTCTTCTACTCAGATCTTCACTAGGCTTCATTCATATTTGAATTATCTCCACTTCCATAAAATGCATTGTGCCTTCAAAGATGCTTATAATGTACATAAGTAGTTTAAAGAATAACATAAAAAGGAACCTCTCATGGGGCACCGGTGGCTCACGCCTGTCATCCTGGCTACTCAGGAGGCTGAGCTCTGAGGATCAGGGTTCAAAGCCAGCCTGGACAGAAACGTCCCTATGAGACTTGTATCTCCAATTAACCACTCAAAAACCAGAAGCGGAGCTGTGGTTCGAGTGGAAGAGCGCTAGCCTTAAGTGAAAGAGATTAGAGACAGAGCCCGGGCTCTGAGTTCAAGCCCCATGACCATCAAAAACAAAACAAAACAAAACCCCTACAAGGCATTCTCTGGTCCACTCCCCAAGTCCACTCTGTGGCCACAAGAAGGTGGTTCCTAGATACCTCGCAGGGTACAGAGCAGCGGAAGAGCAGCCACTGGGAGGTATAATGAGGAGCCCGCCACCACTTGGCCTCTGGTGCCTAACCCTAGATATGGATTCAGACATCTGGAAGACCGCACTAGAGATATCTCATAGACCACTCTAGAGACATCTGGTAGACCTAGGAAACATCTGGACAATGACTCTAGAGACATCTGGTAGACCACTCTAGAGGCATCTGGTAGACCACTCTAGAGACATCTGGTAGACCACTCTAGAGACATCTGGTAGACCACTCTAGAGACATCTCATATAGCACACTAGAGACATCTGGTAGACCATAGAGACATCGCATGGAACACACGAGACATCTGGTAGACCACTCTAGAGGCATCTGGTAGACCTTAGAGACATCTTAGAGACCAGTCTGGAGACATCTCTTGGACTGCATGGCTCCCTCAGCTCACCTGGCTGGTGTTGACTGGGCTCTTGGCTTGTGGTGCCCTCCTCAGGCAGCGTGGGAGGTGCTGGGGTATCATCACCTGTGAGGGGCCTTGAGCCATGGAGATCCTGAGGAACTGTTAAGATCCGAAGACTGCTCACCTTGAGGAGCCAAACTCTCCTGCTTGTCATCACAGTCTGATCCGGAGGCACGGATATTCCTATTTGGTGTGTGAACCACAGCACCGGTCATCACTACGGTCTTCTGCTACCTTTCCCACAGCGTTGTCTTCTACTACTCCATTTGTGTTGATGGATGTTTCTCTCCTTTTCTTTAAAAAGCTGTGCATGGGCTGGGAAGGTGGCTCAGTGGTAGAGCGCTAGCCTTGAGCTGAAGAGCTGAGGGACAGCGCCCAGGCCCAGAGTTCAGGACCCATGACCGGACCCCCCCCCCCTAAAAAAAAAAAAACAAAAAGCTGTGCATATTTGGACAGGCTCTTTCTGTTTCCCAGGCTGCCTCCCCCTAGCAGGATTGTATGTGGGCCACTATGCCGGCTGACATGCGGCCCACAGTCCGGAAAATGCCATCCATACCAAGCCATTCAAAGGGAGCGTGAGCGCGCATGCTCAGGGTAGGCATGCACTGCGCGTTGTGTAGTTCATGCGCATGGTGCTGTGGGGTGGGTGTGGGCTGTGTGTGGTGCTGTGGGGTGGGTGTGGGCTGTGTGTGTGGTGCTGTGTGTGGTGCTGTGTGTGTGGTGCTGTGTGTGTGGTGCTGTGTGTGTGGTGCTGTGGGGTGTGTGTGGGCTGTGTGTGGTGCTGTGTGTGTGGTGCTGTGGTGCTGTGTGTGTGGTGCTGTGTGTGTGGTGCTGTGGTGCTGTGTGTGTGGTGCTGTGTGTGGTGCTGTGTGTGTGGTGCTGTGTGTGGTGCTGTGTGTGTGGTGCTGTGTGTGGTGCTGTGTGTGGTGCTGTGGTGCTGTGTGTGTGGTGCTGTGTGTGTGGTGCTGTGTGTGTGGTGCTGTGTGTGGTGCTGTGTGTGTGGTGCTGTGTGTGTGGTGCTGTGTGTGTGGTGCTGTGTGTGGTGCTGTGTGTGGTGCTGTGTGTGTGGTGCTGTGTGTGGTGCTGTGTGTGTGGTGCTGTGGTGCTGTGTGTGGTGCTGTGTGTGTGGTGCTGTGTGTGTGGTGCTGTGTGTGTGGTGCTGTGTGTGGTGCTGTGGTGCTGTGTGTGTGGTGCTGTGTGTGTGGTGCTGTGTGTGTGGTGCTGTGTGTGGTGCTGTGTGTGGTGCTGTGGGCTGTGTGTGGTGCTGTGGGCGGTGCTGTGTGTGTGGTGCTGTGTGTGTGGTGCTGTGTGTGTGGTGCTGTGTGTGGTGCTGTGGTGCTGTGTGTGTGGTGCTGTGTGTGTGGTGCTGTGTGTGTGGTGCTGTGTGTGGTGCTGTGTGTGGTGCTGTGGGCTGTGTGCCTGGTCCTGTGAGGTGAGTGCTCAGGGCCAGGCTGCACTGAGTAGTCCCTCTGGCTCTTGGGGAGGGCTGTGTCTCTGCAGCGCAGGCCCGGGCACATGACAACCTGTCTGGATGGGTGGCATGACGCGTATCAGGAAGGAAAGGGCCCGGCTGAGGGGCCTGTTTATGGTGGAAGGCGGCCAGGCCAGCAGGAAGGGGAGGTGAGGATTTACCTGGACTGCTTCCTCACACGCACCCCGCGTCTGGACCAGGGCAGCTTGCACACAAAGGCTGAGCTTTCCCTTTGTACTGCTGAGCCTCAAGGCTGACGCGATGCGGATTCAGGGTGGGTGAAGCAGCGTGCCAGGCGCCGAGACGCTGGAGCCCAGACGCTGCTCCCTCCACACATCACAGGAGCCCGCAGTGGGGAGCACTCCCGCTGGAGCGAGTTGCAGGATTACTGCACACACAGTCAACAGTGTGGACTACAGTCTAGGAAAGGGTGAAGACCGCAGTCCTGCTGCTGCAGAAAGACCTGACCACAGCTGGACGTCCCTGTCCTCCAGAGCACGCACACCTGGCCACAGCTGGACAGTCAGGGTGTCCATCCTGAAGACCCCCCACCACTCAACTGTAGAGTCCCAACCTCTTCCTGGGAGGGGGCCTCTGTCGGCCGATTCTGTTGGTGTGTGGCCCAGCCCAGCCCTGGTCACCGCTAAGGCTGAACTGGGATGTGCAGGTCGGGCTAGCAGCTCTGGGTGTCTGCATGACAGAGACCCACTGAACATCTAGTATGGCTTTGCCCTCCTCTCCCCCCTCACCCCAGGGAACACACACGCATGCACACGCACGTGCACACATGCACGCACACACACACTCACACATGCAACACAGCACATATATGCACATGGATGCACGCACACATATGTATACACGTACACGTGCTTGCACATGCACGCAGACATACACACAGACACACATGCACACACATACACACATGCACGCACATGCATACACACGCACACTCATGCATGCAGACGTATGCACGCGTGCACACACACACACACACACACACACACACACACACACACACAAACTGTATGCCAGCCAGCAATCCCTGGCAGAAAAGGGAGGGAAACACTGGGCAGTGTGAAGGAACCTCACACATTCCTACAAACCTTAATCCACGTGACGATCTCTGCTGGGCAAAAATGATGGGCCATGGAGCCAAGGAAGAAGAGACAGAGAGCTTAGAGGATGGTGGCAGCGGCGAGGGTGGGGGGCGGGGTGCAAGGCCAGCAGCCCCTGCCCATCCTGAAGTTCAGGGGTCGCTGACCACCAGGAGTCAGGTGGACCGGAGGGGAGGGCCAGGATCTAGGGGTCTGAGCACGTGTGCCGCCGCAGAGGCCAGCTGTTCTCAGCCAGACCGCCGTGTGTGTGTGTCTCCCCCTTCCTGCTGAAGCATTACTCGGGTGGCACTATAATTTGAATCTTAACTGCCCCCAGGAGGCGGTGGAAGCTTTGAGAAGGGGGTGGGTCTTTAGGGAGGAAGTTAGCTCGTGGGGCGCCCTGGAGCCAGGGGTCCCAATCCTCTTATCTCTCTCTGTGCCACTCCATGTCTGCTCACCACAGCTCCCAAAGTGACCAGCCAAACATGGAGGCCAGGAGCCGGGAGAAGCGTCTCGTCCTTGCATGGATGGAAAGCGAACTCTGCCAGCGGCCCTGCTAGGGCACAGGTGGGCGGGGGAGTCTGCAGCTGTCCTTGCTCAGGGCTGGGTGAGCACGCCCCCACGGTGTCAAGCCCTGGAGGGTACTCTGTGAGAAGAGGGAGGCCCGGCACGGTTTGAGGGCTCATTTTCCTATACACAGTATTTTCTGCTTGGTTTTTTGGACAGTGATCACATCTGTATGTAAAGGAAACCATAGAACGCTAACGGGGTGGGTAGAGGAGCATGGCGTGGCAGTGTCACAGAAACAAGCCTGGCTGGGAGCTCCAAGGCGCCGCTCACCATGGAGACCCTCGTGAAGAATCTTCTGTAAAAGCAGCCGGGCCTGCTTCTGCCTGCTGCATCCCCCTCCCCCGCCCCAGCCTCCCAAATATCAGCTTGCCGACTTCCCTGGGCTTCCAACTGAGAACAGCACAGAGCAGACCCCCAGTCTCCCGGTGTCGGCTTGACTCAGCGTGACACACCTGGAACCCCATGGCCTTCCCACCCCCGCGGAGGCCTGCTTCCCGCTTCCCAGCCACCCGGGGGCAGCAGGCAGGCGGGCAGGGGCCAGGCATTCAATCAGGTTGGGTGGGGTGGAGGCAGTGTGGAGCTGGACGCAGGTGGAGGAGATGAAAGGCTCATTTCCTCACCTGGAGCTGGGCTGCAGATAGACGCTGACAGGAAGGCACTGTCAGGACCCAGGCCGTGCCCCACGCCATGTGCATACCCCCGCAACTGTGCACGCACGCACACACACACACAACAGACACATGTACACGCTGCATAGTCACAGACACAGACGCCAGACTCAACCACCCTTCTGCACAAGCGTTAGCCTCCCTTCCCATCTGAAGCAGTTTTGTAAACACTCCCTGGCCTGCCGGCCCGGACCAGGCCCTGGGGTGAAGGAGATGACAGGGACGGGGCAGGGGCCAGGCAGGACTGGACAGGCCCCTGGGTCTGGGGCAGGATCCGGCTTTGAAGTCTGGAGCAGAGAGGAAGATGTGAGGGCTCCCGGGCAGGCGGCGGGAGGCTGGAGGGTGGAGGCCGGCTAGGTCCGGTCCAAGAGGCCAGAAGTGGGCCAGCGGAGAGGAACGTGGACGCGGGGAGGAGGGTCTCTGGATGGGGCGATGGGGTGGGCAGGGGCGCGGGGCGGGGACGCAGGGCGCGCAGGGGCGGTGAGGGCGCGGGCAGGGGCGGTGAGGGCGCGGGCAGGGGCGGTGAGGGCGCGGGCAGGGGCGGTGAGGGAGGGCGCAGGCAGGGGCGGTGAGGGAGGGCGCGGGCAGGGGCGGTGAGGGCGCGGGCAGGGGCGGTGAGGGAGGGCGCGGGCAGGGGCGGTGAGGGCGCGGGCAGGGGCGGTGAGGGCGCGGGCTGGGCGGCAGGCGGGGACGCGAGGCCCCGTTGGGGGGATGGCCGGTGGGGTCAGGCCGGTTCCGCGGACACGGGGGTGGGATGGGCGATCTCCGCGGCTGGCCGGCGGGGCCCAGGCGTCTCCGGGGCGCGTCCAGGCCCTCCCCACGCAGGGCCCCGCTGCCGGCCTCGGTGGGCACCCTCTGAATGTTCCAGAACCTGGTTGGAGCCTCGACCCCACACGCGGCCTCCGGGAGGCGAGGGGGAGGCGCGGGGCGGGGAGGGGAGGGGAGGGGCGCGGGGCGGGGAGGGGAGGGGAGGCGGGGAGGGGAGGGGAGGGGCGCGGGGCGGGGAGGGGAGGGGCGCGGGGCGGGGCGGGGCGGGGCGGGGAGGGGGCGCGGGGAGGGGAGGGGAGGGGCGCGGGGCGCGGCGGGGCGGGGCGGGGAGGGGGCGCGGGGCGGGAGGGGGCGCGGGGAGGGGAGGGGAGGGGAGGGGAGGGGAGGGGGCGCGGAGCCGGGCGGGAGGGGGCGCGGGGTGGGGATTCGGGGCGGGGCGCCCGGCTCACCGAGGCGCGGGGACCCGGAGGCGGCCCCGGGCTCCGGGCCCCGCGGCGGGTCACCCCGCCCCTGCCCGCCCCTGCCCGCCCCGCCCCGCCCCGCCCCTGCCCGGCCGGCCCGGCGGCCGTGGCTCCGCGCGCCGAGCGCAGACCGGCGGGCGCGGCGCGCGCGGACGGTGCGGGCTGCGGGGCATGGCGCCGAGGTGCGGGCGCGGGGCGGCGCGCGCGCTGAGCGGCCTCTCCCGCAGGTGGCGCCTCCTGGCCGCGCTCGCCGTCCTCGTCCTGCTGCTGGGGGTCGGCGCGGCCGCGGCGGAGCCAGGTAAGCCTGGGAGGCGGCGCGGGGCCCGGTCCCGCGCGGGGGCCGGGGCGGGCGAGGTGCGGGGCGCGGGCTCCGCCGGCGGTGCGGCCGTCCGTGCTCCGTCCGCGGGCCGCGGGGACGTGGGGCGCCCGGGGCCTCGCGGAGAGGCCGCTGCGGGTCGCGCCCAGGTCTGGGGCCGGGCCGCGGGGCCCCGGAGGGACGGGGGGCCCCGGAGGAGCGCGGGGCCCGGAGGAGCGCGGGGCCCGGAGGAGCGCGGGGCCCCGGAGGAGCGCGGGGCCCCGGAGGGACGGGGGACCCCGGAGGAATGAGGGGGACCCCGGAGGAATGAGGGGGACCCTGGAGGAATGAAGGGGCCCCGGGGGAGCGAGGGGACCCCGGAGGAGCGAGGGGACCCCGGAGGAATGAGGGGACCCCGGAGGAGCGAGGGGACCCCGGAGGAGCGAGGGGGACCCTGGAGGAATGAGGGGACCCCGGGGGAGCGCGGGGCCCGGAGGAGCGCGGGGCCCGGAGGAGCGCGGGGCCCGGAGGAGCGCGGGGCCCGGAGGGACGGGGGGCCCCGGAGGAGCGAGGGGACCCCGGAGGAGCGAGGGGGACCCTGGAGGAATGAGGGGACCCCGGAGGAGCGAGGGGACCCCGGAGGAGCGAGGGGGACCCTGGAGGAATGAGGGGACCCCGGGGGAGCGAGGGGACCCCGGGGGAGCGAGGGACCCCGGAGGAGCGAGGGGACCCCGGAGGAGCGAGGGGACCCCGGGGGAGCGAGGGACCCCGGAGGAGCGAGGGGACCCCGGAGGAACGGGGCCCCGGGGGAGCGAGGGACCCCGGGGGAGCGAGGGGGCCCCGGGGGAGCGAGGGGACCCCGGGGGAGCGAGGGGACCCCGGGGGAGCGAGGGACCCCGGAGGAGCGAGGGGGCCCCGGGGGAGCGAGGGGACCCCGGGGGAGCGAGGGGACCCCGGAGGAGCGAGGGACCCCGGAGGAGCGAGGGGACCCCGGGGGAGCGAGGGGACCCCGGGGGAGCGAGGGACCCCGGAGGAGCGAGGGACCCCGGGGGAGCGAGGGGACCCCGGAGGAGCGAGGGCCCCGGAGGAACGGGGCCCCGGGGGAGCGAGGGACCCCGGGGGAGCGAGGGGGCCCCGGAGGAGCGAGGGGACCCCGGAGGAGCGAGGGGACCCCGGAGGAGCGAGGGCCCCGGAGGAACGGGGCCCCGGGGGAGCGAGGGACCCCGGGGGAGCGAGGGACCCCGGAGGAACGGGGCCCCGGGGGAGCGGGGCGCGCGGGGCTCCGCCTGGCCGCCTTTGTGCGCCCGCCCGGCCCGGGTCCCGCGCCCGCCGCGGTGTCGGGTTGCGCGCGGTCCCCTTTGATGCCGCGGGGCGCAGCCGGGCTGGGGAACAAAGCTCCGGCCGCTGCTTCTCGGCCCACGCCGCGGCCTCGCGTGGACCCCGCGCCCGGGGCCGGCCTCCGAGCGCCCGCGCCCGACCGAGGCCGGGGTCGCGGGGGTCGCCGGGGCTGGAAGCTCAGGCGGCCGGGCAGGCTGCGCTCTGCGCCGGAGCCGGAGGCGCCCCCGCCCGGCCCGGCCCGCGGAGAGGAGGAACTTGTTTCATTGTCTCCCCGGCTGACCCCGGCCCGGCCGGGCGCCCCGGGACGCACCTGCCGCCCCGCAGCGCCCCGCAGCTCGTCTTTACCCAAGCGTAAAGGCTGGAGATGGCCGGGCGCGGGAGGGGTCCCACGGAGGCCGCAGGGCCTGTGCCCCCTCCCCCGCTCTCCTCTCCCCCGTTCCCTCCCCCCGGGTCTGTCCCCTCCCCCGGTCTGTCCCCTCCCCCCGGTCTGTCCCCTCCCCCTGGGGCCTGTGCCCTCCCCCCGCAGCCTGTGCCCTCCCCCTGGGGCCTGTGCCCTCCCCCCGCAGCCTGTGCCCTCCCCCTGGGGTCTGTCCCCTCCCCCTGGGGCCTGTGCCCTCCCCCTGGGGCCTGTGCCCTCCCCCTGGGGCCTGTGCCCTTCCCCCGCGGCCTGTCCCCTCCCCCTGGGGCCTGTGCCCTCCCCCCGCGGCCTGTCCCCTCCCCCCGCCTGTGCCCTCCCCCTGGGGCCTGTGCCCTCCCCCTGGGGCCTGTGCCCTCCCCCCGCGGCCTGTGCCCTCCCCCCGCGGCCTGTGCCCTCCCCCCGCGGCCTGTCCCCTCCCCCCGCGGCCTGTGCCCTCCCCCCGCGGCCTGTCCCCTCCCCCCGGGGCCTGTCCCCTCCCCCCGGGGTCTGTGCCCTCCCCCCGGGCCTGTCCCCTCCCCCCGGTCTGTCCCCCCCCCCCCCCCCCCGCCTGTCCCCTCACACTGGGTCACAACACCGGCAGGGCAGGCCTGGTCAGCCCTGACAAAGGACTGGGAAGCTGCGTTCGGCTCGGCCCCGTGGGGAGACTTGTTAGGTGATGAACGGTGATGAGTTGAAAACCTAAGAGCAAAGCGTGAGACCCTGAGGTTAGCGCTGCCTTCAGGAGTTCCAGTCCGACCCCGCCCTCCTGCTGGGCTCCTCTGGGGCTGGAAGGCCCCTCCGAGTGCCGGGGAATGCAGCTCCTGTGTCCTGGGGGGCGGGCAGGCACCCCCCCTCACGTAGCCGGGGCAGTGGATCTGCTCTGGGCACCTGTAGCAGTCGTCCTCAGGAATCAGTTGAGGCCCAGATGTCTCCAACCTCAGCTCATGCCGCTCCCTGGTCTGCACTGACCTGATCCCAGAGTAAGGCCAGGTGTTTTCCAGGACCCGTCTGGATGAATGGCAGGTGGTTCCCGCGCCCCTCCCGACCCCTCTGGGCTGGAGAGCTCATGGCCTGGCGGTCCCCCGCCTGGCGGGCCCCCGCCGTGGACATCACACGCCACTCTGGAACTGCTGGGGCTGCGGGGCCGTGCACTCACTCACAGGACCCCCGTGCCACAGTGGAGACTGGCCTCCCCCCACCCTGGGCCTGGTCTGTCTGGTTCATGGTCTCCCTGCCCGACTCCACCAGCTCCTCTGCCCTGCATCTAAGTCAGGGCAGCCCTGTCCTTCCCTGCCCCTCCTCCCCCACGAGCCGGGGCCACTGCAGAGGCCAGGCGCCCACCCGCTGCCTCTCAGCCCACACAGCCCCTGGGGGAAAGAGCTCCCCTGGGGCTTCTGGATTCATATGCAAAGACCTCTTAAGATAGTTTTCAATTTCAGCGAAACTTGTTTTTCAGGGTACTCCTGTTTTCCTTCAGGGGAAGGTGAGGGGGGGGAGGGAAGCCCTGGGTGAAGAGACTCCCCAGGCACTGAGTCCAGCCGCCCCCAGAGCCCTGCGCACACGGTCATGCCAGACCCTCTGCTCACACGGGCTCAGGCAGGTGAGCCTCGGTGTGCACATGCAGTGAAGTGTACAGCATGCACGTGTGCACACACGCGCGAGTGTGCTCAGACACACGTATACACGCAGGTGGGCAGCATCTATAAAGAAGAGCATGCTCACACTCACGCGTGCCACACACATGCAGGCTCACACACTTTCTCCACCAGTTTCCAGTGAGATGATGGGCGAGGTTTGGGGGCACCCAGGGGTCCTGCAGGGTTGTCTAGCCCTTGGCCTTGTGATGTCAGTGACACCCCTGACTCAAGACAGCTTGTGGGACACAAGCCGGGCCCTGCTTGCTCAAGTCCTTCAGGTGAAACAGTCATGCTGGGGTGCTCCACATTGCTGGGGGCCAGAGGCCGAGGGGACGAGGCTTGACAGAAAGTTCCCAGGCTTGGGACCGGTTTGCTCATCTATAAACCTCTGGGAAGGTTACAATGTGTGTAGTGCTCCCTGGGGTGAGCTAGTGTGCTCCATCTCGAAATGCAATGGTCCAGAAGGTCATGGACTGCCACCAACCCCATGGGCCATGCAGCTGTCTCCCTGGCCAGGCCACCTGTCTCTTCTGGAGCCTGTGGCCTCTCTCAGAGATGGTTTGAGACCTGGGCTCCTTCCTAAGGTGCCGGGACCGGACCGGGACCGGGGAGCTTCCTGCCCCAGAGGGCTCGTGGGGGGAGTCACACAGGCCTGGAGCCTCCTGCCGGGGCGGGCTGTGCCACACTCACCCAGCGGCTTGGGCGCAGACTCTGCTCTGCTCCTGGTGGCTGTCCCCCGTGCCGTGGGCTTTCTGTCCTTCCTGGGTGGCAGAGTGTGACAGATGTCTTTTGTCCTCACCACGCCTCTGGATGACACGCATTGTGTCCCCACCTCACGCGCCATCCCTTGCCAGAGGTGCACTCCCCGGCAGGCTGCAACTTGGCTATGTTTTGTCCTGCGAACATGCCATCTGGGAAGCGGGAGTGGGGGCAGGTTTGGCTGAGGGGTTCCTGTGAGATTGGCGGGTCTGATGGTGCAGCGTGCTGTCAGGAGCTTCTGGTCACGACGCGCTGTCAGGCTGGACTCCGGGCTTTTGGGGGCAATGTCTGCCGCCCGCAGGAGCGGCACCCACCCCCCCCAGCCTCACGCGGGCCAGGCAAGCCCGAGCACGGCCCTCCCGGCCTCCGCCGGGACGTGGAGCCCAGAGCTGCTTGCAAGCCCGTGCGTCTCTCTGGAATTCCGTGTTGGCAGACGGGGTCAACTCCTGGGCTGGTGCCCGGTGGCACTTTGCAGGCGGGGGGGCGGGCACGGCAGTCAGGGTAAGCAGCAGGCTGCGGTGGCCGGTGGGGCCTTAGCTACCCCCAGTTTCTAGAAGATTAGCCCTGAGGGTGCGCGCAGGAAGAGCCGGTCCAGCTGGCAAGGCACTGGCCCTAGGTCAGCGCTGACCTCTCCAGAGCGGCCGGCAGAATGCCAGTCCCCAGCAAAGGCTCCGGGTGGTGTTGCAGGGAGACAGCTCCGCCTGTGGGTGTGAAGGTCTGGTTTTCCGTTCTGTAGACACTGCCATCTGTCCGCTCTTCACTCATTCACTCACTTTTGGCGGGAAACACTTCCGTGCATCCACTCATAATTAGCTGCCCCTGGGCCTCCCAGTGAGGCTGAGCTTGGAGATCTTCGGAGTGTGTTGCATTTCAGCTGCAGGTTCTGCCTTGGAGACCTGCCGGCACAGGCCGCGCGTGGTGTGACTGGCAGGGACACGGCCAGCCTCGGGGCACCGAGCGCTGATGGGTAGCAGGGCCGGAGACGCCCCTGAGCCCTGGGAATGGGAGGCCTCGGGCCACGCGGGAGGTGCTTCTGTAGACCTGAATCCACACCCCTGCCTCCAGGACCTTAATTTTGGAAAGGATCACACAGACATGGCTGGAGGTGAGAGTTTGCTGTGGCACATTCAGGGAGAGCAGGGGTGCGGCAGGGGAGGGCAGGGGTGCGGCGGGGGAGGGGAGGGGTAGGGCGGGGTAGGGCAGGGGTGCGGCGGGGGAGGGCAGGGGTGCGGCGGGGGAGGGCAGGGGTGCAGTGGGAGCTGGCATCCTAGGCCCTCTGGGCCAGTGGCAGAGTCCCAGTCCATCC
Source organism: Dipodomys merriami (assembly GCF_024711535.1). Classification (NCBI taxonomy): domain Eukaryota; kingdom Metazoa; phylum Chordata; class Mammalia; order Rodentia; family Heteromyidae; genus Dipodomys; species Dipodomys merriami. Next base: position 197,631 of record NW_027206020.1, read on the forward strand.
AGCTGGCTCCACTGCAGGTTGGGACCAAGAGGGTGTTCAACTGAGACGGCCCCACCTTGTCCTGGACACCCCAGTGACCTGTGCTGACCTCAGACACCTGCCTCTGCTGAGAGCCTTCTGTGCAGGGCTGCGTCTGCTCTGGGGATGAGAGGTGGATATCAGTGTAGCCCAGACACCGCGGTCCAGGGCCGAGGACACGGGGGCTGCGATGGGTGGCAGGCCTCCCGCAGTCTGGGCTGTGATGGAGGGCAGGCCTCCCCAGGTCTGGGCTGTGAGGTAGGGCAGGCCTCCCCGGGTCTGGGCTGTGATGGAGGGCAGGCCTCCCCGGGTCTGGGCTGTGATGGAGGGCAGGCCTCCCCGGGTCTGGGCTGTGATGGAGGGCAGGCCTCCCCGGGTCTGGGCTGTGATGGAGGGCAGGCCTCCCCGGGTCTGGGCTGTGATGGAGGGGCAGGCCTCCCCAGGTCTGGGCTGTGAGGTAGGGCAGGCCTCCCCGGGTCTGGGCTGTGATGGAGGGCAGGCCTCCCCGGGTCTGGGCTGTGAGGTAGGGCAGGCCTCCCCGGGTCTGGGCTGTGATGGAGGGCAGGCCTCCCCGGGTCTGGGCTGTGATGGAGGGCAGGCCTCCCGCAGTCTGGGCTGTGATGGAGGGCAGGCCTCCCCGGGTCTGGGCTGTGATGGAGGGCAGGCCTCCCCGGGTCTGGGCTGCGATGGAGGGCAGGCCTCCCCGGGTCTGGGCTGTGATGGAGGGCAGGCCTCCCCGGGTCTGGGCTGTGATGGAGGGCAGGCCTCCCCGGGTCTGGGCTGTGATGGAGGGCAGGCCTCCCGCAGTCTGGGCTGTGATGGAGGGCAGGCCTCCCCGGGTCTGGGCTGTGATGGAGGGCAGGCCTCCCCGGGTCTGGGCTGTGATGGAGGGGCCTCCCCGGGTCTGGGCTGTGATGGAGGGCAGGCCTCCCCGGGTCTGGGCTGTGATGGAGGGTCCTCCCCGGGTCTGGGCTGTGATGGAGGGCAGGCCTCCCCGGGTCTGGGCTGTGATGGAGGGGCCTCCCCGGGTCTGGGCTGTGATGGGCAGCAGGCCGGGTGTTATCTTGGAGGAGGCAGGGTGCCTGTGGTCTGGGTTCCATCCAGCTCCAGGCTCTCACGGTTCTTATCTTGGATGCTCCCAGTGGAGTTGGGGCTGAACACAGGGCCTTCCGGAGAAGGGGCCGCAGGTGAGGGGTGTCACAGGGCACTCAGCGCTGACCAGCCCTGGGCGTTAGCACTTTGCCTTTTCAGAGTTCTGCAGGGACCTTCCCTGGCTCACCGCCTCTTCTGGTCCTTCCCATGCCTGACCCTTTCTGTCAGGGCGTTGCTTTGCATCTGTTAATTTAGCTCTGCATGTTGACAATCTTGCGTGTTCCACTCTCTTGACACCTTTTGATTGGGGATATGGTCTTTCTTAACGCATGGACTTGTTTTCCCCTTTCTGAGGCTCCCAACAGGAGCCAGCGTGGCCAGCGTGGCCAGTGTGGCCAACGTGGCACAGCGTGGCAGGCCTCTCTGGAGCATCTCTGGCTCTTTGCAGCACAGGGCAGCTGTAGGGCACGGGGACCAGGTGAGGGTGGGTGCCAGGAGCCTGTGTCCTGGGCACAGAACGGAGGCAGGTCCTCTGAGGAGACGGTGACTGGGACGTAAGAGCACCACGCCCCACCTTGGGGTGTGCGGTGTCTCACGGTGGGTGTGCCTGCTGCCCACTCCGCCTCGCAGTGGGGTGGGCCCCCACGGCGCTATCTCACAGTGAGCTGGCCGCGCCCGCTGCCGGCGGTGCCCGCCGCCGGCCGAGCCTGGCTGCAGGATGTGCCCGCCGCCCTGTGCCTGATGTGTGATGTGCCGGCGTGGCAGCCCGGGGTCCAGGCTCTGGGTGTAATCTCGTGTTGCTCCTGAATGCCATGTAACTCCGGCTAGAGCTGACAGGGCCCCGGAGGGCATAAGCAGCTTGCCAGGGCCCTGGGTTGGTGGGGTGTTCTGAGGACTGCAGTGATTCTCCAGTATCTCGGGCTGTGGAGGAGCTGGGGCACGGAGGAGCTGGGGCGCGGCGGGGCTGCAGCAGCCCCGTCCTGGACACCAGGCCGGGTCTGGTGGGAGTGGCTTGACAGCGCTGGCTTTTGCCTGCCATGAGCTGGTTTCTCGCGTCTCCAAGACCTCTCAGGCATGGTGTCCTGTGCCGTGCCTGTGCGGGACAACGACTTCACCCCTCCTCGCAGCACGATGGGGCCACATGCCTTCCTTCTGCCTGCTGTAAAAGTTTAAGAAAACCTGCTGTGCTGGGCGCTGGTGGCTCACGCCTCCGATCCTCGCTATTCAGGAGGCTGAGCCCCCACTGAAAAGTCCCCTCGA